>NW_023270451.1:38515017-38635691 GCF_011800145.1 Mirounga leonina | reverse complement strand
CTTCTTCTTCTTCTTCTTCTTCTTCTTCTTCTTCTTTCTTCTTCTTCTTCCTCTTCCTCTTACCCCTCCTCCTCCTCCTCCTCCTTTCTTCTTCTTCTTTTTTTTAGCCCCCAAACATCACCCAAATGGTGATTTTATCCCTACTGTCTCCTGTAATTCTAATGAAGTGGTTCCCAAACCTTTCATTTAGAATCACCTAGGGGTGGGGGACATTTAAAAGTCCTGATGCTCAGGTTGCATCCCATATCAACTAAATTAGAATTTTGGGGGGGTGGGCATCAGTCATGAGTACTTTTTTGAAGATCTTCAGATGATTTCAATGTTCAACAAAGTTTGAAACCAGTGTCATAGTGTTTCTGATTTATGCTTACGCTTAAGGAGACCCTCAGTGTTAGGCATCAAGAGCACCTACATGAACAAAGCTTAAATGTCAGGACTGAGCCTAAGACCATCTCTGTCAACATGACAACTAGTCTCTCCAGGAATTTCTTGTCTAGGAAGTAAAAGCTGTAAACCAATAAATAACCCTGTTTGCTTTTGTCTGGGCAAATAGTTTGCTCATCCGGTCAAACATCTCTCTGCTCAGGACAGTAGATTATTTACTTTGGCAAACAGTGCACTTGTCAAACAACTGTTTGCTTATCCAAGACTTGATCTTCATCTCCTGGGTTCACCAGTATTAACTATCATGTCATGAATTTTGTTTAGTCCTAATCAGATCTCCCCTTCAAAGATCTATGTTGAACCACTCGAACCTAGATCCACAAATCCTATAAATATTCTTCCTTGCTTGATTAACAGGTTTCCTGTGGTCTTTTGGAGAAGTTGGCTCTTGATAATGTAACTTCACTGGCCCTTTATCTGCACCCTCATTTTACATGTTTAGGCTAGAAGGAAGAGGTTTCTGACTTTCATCGTATGAAGCCCATCCTTTCCTGTAAATACTGATTCCTCCAGTCATTTTCTCCTTTGGAACCTTCCCCTCTGTCTAGGGAAGCCACTTCTATGTTTTCCTTTACCCACACAATCACAGTACTTCCAGCATCAGATGTGTGGGTTTTCCACATCAAGCAATTCTCTGCAACACCAGCTGGGTACCGTACAATTCAATTCTGGCATGATCTACCCAGAGTTAACCTCAGATCCCACAAATTAAGGGCTCAATCCCACAAGACTGCCCCCACTTTCGATGCCAATCACAAGTCCTAGGTTGTCACCTGTACCTCTGTAAATTGGGATTCCCACAACCCCCTACTTAGGTTCACTAACTAATTTGCTAGATGGATCACAGAATCGATGAAAATCCAGATGAAGAGATACATAAGGCAAGATGTGTGGGAAAGGGCACAGAGCTTCCATGCCCACTCCAGGCACCCTGTTCTCCCAGCACCTGCATATGTTCACCAAACCAGAAGCTTCGAAATTCAGTACTTCTGGGATATTTTTGGAGGATTCATGACATAGTCTGATTGATCATTAACTTAGTCTCCAGTCCCCCTCCCCATCTTGAAGGATGGGAAATGAGGTGGAAAGTTCCAAGTTTCTAACATAATCTCTTTCTGGTGACCAGCCCTCATCCTGAAGTGATTGGGAGCCCACCCAGAGCTGCCTCATTGGAACTGGAACAAAAGACATTCCAATGGATTTTGGAAATTCCAAGGGATTTAGGAGCTCTGTGTCAGAAATCAGGCAAAGACCAAATGTTAGAACAAAAGATATTCCCCATGTTCTTATTACTTAGGAAATCACAAAGACTTTCAGAGCTCTGTGCCAGGAATTGGGGGTAGATATGTATATTTATTATTTCCCACCTTCCTTCTAACTCTTTCTCTCCTAATACCAGGCATCTGAGATTTGCCCAAATTGACAAGATCTTCACTTGATCCTGATACCTCTTCTCACGATAAGTTAACAATTCTCTCCTGTCAAATCCTTGAATATGTGAACTGCCACCACATGTCACTTTCCTGGGCAGCTACATCTTCCCTCTCTTGCTCCTTTTGACTCACCACACAGCTGAACCTTTCCTCCTCCATTTTACTAATGACCTCTTTATTGCCACATCTCGTGGTCTTTCATCAGAGTTCCTTTTGATGATTCCACTGGATATGACACTATTATGTCACCTCTTTCTCTCTCAGCTTCTATGACATGTCATTTTCCCGTGTCAGTCTCTCATTCTCCTTCTCTCACATTCTCTCTCTTCCCTTTTCTGGTTCCTCTTCCTTGCCCCGCTTACCAACTGTGAGTATCCTCCAATACTCCAGTCTACTCACACACCCTCCCTGAAGGCATTCACTCTCATGGCTTCAACTCCCACCTCTGAGAGCAACTCCTACATCAGTATTTCAAGCACAGGATAGAGCAGGTGCTTCATGGACAAACAGCCTTGAATTAATCAAATAGCTGATGAGGATGAACACATTATTTCCAGGGAGTTTTATAGGAGCAGCTGGAATTGCCAGCAGAATGTGTCTCTGGATGTGTGTGGAGATATATGCCCAACAGTGGATCGACAACCTGTGGCCAAGACATCCCAGTGGCTCCGTTGAATCTTGAAGATCCCAGGACTCCCCCATGACTGCCAGTCCATATCCGCAGCCCTGCCCACAGGACATCAGCCTATAAAAGGAAAATGAGAAGTGCCCTCTCCAGAGTGAAATCTGAGTGGCAAGCCTTGACTCTCACCCTGCCTAATGGTACAGTGAGAAACACGGGTGATCTTTTTGCTGTAATGGGGACACCATGATGCAATCATATCATAGGGACTGAATGGAGGTGGAAGAGAAATTCCTCAGAGGGCATGTTCACGATAGACCTGGAATAGCTCTGGAGACATTCAGAACTGCCCTTGGGCGAGCTGTATTTATGTTTTATCCACCCAACCAGTAATTATTATCCAAAAATTATGTTTAAAACAACATTTTAGCAGCCACCGTACTCAGTGCTGGTGATACATACATCAGTACAACTTGTCTCCTGCTTCCAGAGAGCCTACATCTGGTCCCCACACAACCACATGTTCAATCAAGAGTAACAGAATTAGACAGGCTTTAAGAGAGAGAGGAACAAAGAGCTCTCATATTTGTAATAGTGTTTAGTGTTTCACCAAGTGTTTTCACATCCTTACCTCATTTAATATTTATAACAACACAATAACATAGTGTTGATTTCATTTTACAGACGAGAATATCAAGGCATAAAGAGGTCATATGCGAAATAATGTATGTAGCAAATGGCTGAGAGCTGGGGCAGGACCTGGGTGGCCAAATCCAATTCCCTGTTTTCCTACTCAGTCTCCTTGTTGGTGTAGAGCAAGTGCTAGGCTGCATGTCTTTCTTCCATAGTTTCTTCAATTATGAGATTCTCTGACTCTATAACAAGGTCCCTCCCTCAGGGAGCTCCCAGTCCAGGAGGGACAAGTAGACCAAAACATGAACAACGTTGTTCCCCTGCTTAGTTCATAAGGCTGCTGTGAAGATGACATTACATGATGCACTAACCCCGGGAAAGCGCTTGGTGATTCAAAGAACTAGATGCACTGATCTTAGCCCTTCATATGTACCACTGTGGAGCAGGTATTTTTCCGGTCTCTCAATAGTTTTCCAAGTATCTGCCTCCCCCAGGAGTCTGCAGGGGCAGGGAGCAGGTTTCGCCCACTGTCATAAGAATAGTGTCAAGGCTGTTGAGGAAACCACGAATAAGATGAAGCAGGTTGGTCTTGGGGAGGGAAGTGGCTGGATCCACACACCAAATGCTTTTCACCTCAACACACATTTTTGTGTTTCTCAAAGTACCTAGTCTAGTACGTTGGTGGAAGTTCACAGGGGAAGTTCAGTGACTATAAAATGGGGTAGAGGACAGATTTTGAGTGAGGGAGAGAAGGAGGAAGAAGAAAGGAGAAGGGAAGGAGGAGATAGAGCATTACGCTTTGTAAAACGCTTCTCTCTCCATAGATGTCAGTGCCAGGACCTAATTTATCTTGGCATCCTCACATGTGTTTAGCATTTTACAGGAGCGCACTGGTTAAGTCCCGGCCTGCTGTAGGAGAAGACGCATGGGAGGCCTCCTGACGACATTATGTTCCAGGAAATCACACTGCAGTAGCAGCAGGATGGCAACAGCTCCCCGCAAAATCCCTCGGGCAGGCTGGGCAGGCGGGAGTGTTGCTTTATGTTGTTTTAGGCGCTCTGGCCCAGGAAGCCCTGGATGGAAACACTCTGCCCCGCCCCCACCCCACCCGGCCCCCCAGTGCTGACTTGTGGTCAGTGCAGCACATGCAGTTTGTGCCTCTTAAGAAATGTGGGACAGGAGGCTGTGTGGAGTGCTGCCAGCGTGACAGGGGAGGTGCGTCAACGGGCTCGGTGACAGGTGGCCGAGGCCAGGGGGCTGGGGAATCACAGTCACAGAGGTTCCTCTTTCTCCCAGCCTTTGTCCGCTGATGGGAATGAGGTAGCGGGCAGCCAAGCCACATAACGGGAGCCTGGAGAAAGACGTCTGGGGCAATTTGCACAAGAGTTTCCTTCTTTAAATCATCGCACAGTAAGCCAGTATCCCTGAGGGCAACTGTTTATTGGCTGCCTTATTAGGTTTTGGTGTTTTGTTTTTGTTTTTTTTAAACACCAATCTCTTAAAGACACTTCTCTTGGTTTTATATGCACTCGCTCAGGCTTGTCTTACTCTTGTAATACTGAAGTTCTGCCATTCAGTCGTTGGGACAGAGCCAGCTTTGAATCTGGGAACAAGAGGAGCACATGGTCATTGAGACAGTGGGCTTGTTTTCTGCACGAGTGGCAGCAAGAAAGAGTGCTCGCCCTGATAGGAGAGAAGTTTGAGGGACTGGATACACAAAGTGAGTGCTAGCTGCCAGCCCCAGGGCAATCAACTAACGGAGGGTTTAGTACGGCAACTATTGGGAAAACTACAAATTCGGGTTGCGTTACTTATATGACATATGGTGTCTATATTGATTGTAAATTCTCCCCACATGGAGCTAGCCAGTGGGGTGCTAGTAAACAGGCTCTTTGGAACTAAAAAATAAGGGGGAGGGCTGATTTGTAATGTTAGCCAATTTTCTCGGTGTAAATACTGCAACTACCGCAGGTTTCCAGCTACCAACAGTTAACCTGCTCTCAGAATTCCTGAATATTTAACTCTCAGATCTCTGGAGCAGCTTCCAGAAGCTCCAGCCCACCATTGGCTAAGAAGCAAATCTCTGTTTTCCACTTCCAGACTAGCTTTGAATCCATGAACCATGTTGCATCTTCCCCCCCGCCCCCCGCCCCCCACCACCCAAACAAGACTGGCTTCAGCTTTGCCGTTTATTAGATGCAGGCTCCTTGGCAAGTATTTTACTTTCCCCAAACCACAGTTGTCTCTTTTGACAATGAGAGTTCAGATGATGCAGTAGATGCCGTTTATGGTTTCTGCCAAGCCAGTCTTCTCTGAAAGCCATATCTTCCTCGTGGCACCATATTTGGATTAAGAGACTCTGCACCTGTGGCCTGAGCTGACTTAATCAGGCCTGAACTCTGACCCTAGGGGAGTCAATTCATCAACTGGCTAGTGGCCTCTCAGATCTCTCCCTTGATTATTTGAACAGAGCAACTTTGAGCTTAGATTGGAGAGAGATGAGACAGAGACTGAGGAGATCCCCTGCCTCCTGCTGTGCGCCTCAATCCGCCTGCTCTGGCCTGATTGTTCAACTTCGTCTTGGAGTCTATCCCAGCCGCTCCAATAAACTCCCTCCTGCATTCAGGCCAGTCCGAGTAGGATTTTGTAAATTACAACCACTAGAGCTTTAAATAAGTCATAAATGACTTCTGGGGGGCTCCAATATTACACCAATGGTTCTCACAGTGTGGTCCCCCAACCAGAAGCATCAACTTCACTTGGCCACTTGTCAGAAATGCCCCACCTCAGGGCCCACGAGCTCTATGGGTGGGCCCAGCAATTTACATCTTTACAAGCCTTCCAGGTCATTTTGTGTGTGCTCAAGTTTGAGAACTGCTGCATTACTATTCTAACAGGGGTATATTTTATTTAAGAAAGGCATTTTCAGGGGCGCCTGGTGGCTGGGTTGGTTAAACATCCGCTCTTGGTTTCGGCTCAGGTCATGATCTTAGGGTTGTGAGATCGAGCCCCGCTTCAGGCTTTGGTGCCAGGTGTGGAGTCTGCTTAAGATTCTCTCTCCCTCTTCTGCCTCCTGCTCTCTCTAAAAAAAAAATAAAATAAAAGGCGTTTTCAGAAGGACTGATGAGGTTTTCTTTTCTGATTAATTTATTAGATTGAAGACCAAAGCTAATTTTTTATTGGTAAAAAGTTAGTTTTGTTTTTTTTTTAATAAATAACATTACTTGTACAGCTTGAAAGAAATGACAACAAATTTACTTTAAAAAAAAAAAACTTTCGTGTCAGTGGACCAAGACCGACATTTCAAAGATGAGCCTAAAAGAACACAAGGAGAAGATAAGAGTGAAGAATGAAAATGCAGCCCATACAGAACGGAAGTGGAAAATAAGCACCAGGTAATTTCAAAATGGTGAAGGCTGGAAGCAAACACAGAGTAGATAACACAGATGCAGTGTGGTTTTGCACTGAATGTGCCATTAAACATTGAAATTACTTCTGGCATAGGAAACGGTGCATTATTGATTGATTTACCTACGTACAATAAAAAATGATACAGGAAACTTGGACTTAATGTCATCCTAACATGTCTACAGTTTTCCGGGTTAGGTGTGGAGAGAGATGATCAGACTGGAATTTTCACTACAACATGATCTTAAACAGGCGGTTGGCAGGGATAGGGCTCACTTGGCACACTGAGCATTTATGTTAGATGCTGTCCTCTGCAGTTCGTCCCTGAGGTACTTCAAATGATTTGCATTCTTTTCGAAAAAGAAAATGACCAACTAGAGTTCAGTTAGAGAGGCTGATTAGCTAAAACATGTAAGAAGTATAAAGAGGACTTGAATGGTTGTGGGAAATGGCATCTACTTTCTTATGTGAGCTGGCGACCCACATCTCCGAATCTTCACAATAGATCCCACCAGCTGAAAATCCTATTAGCAGTGTGTTGTGCAGGAGTTTAGGAATTATCAAAAAAA
This sequence comes from Mirounga leonina, assembly GCF_011800145.1. NCBI lineage: Eukaryota > Metazoa > Chordata > Mammalia > Carnivora > Phocidae > Mirounga > Mirounga leonina. The sequence continues at coordinate 38,628,582 of NW_023270451.1, read as the reverse complement.
TAAATATAGGAAAGTTTTCCATAACAATTCATGATGCAAAAGGGATGTTTATTATTCTAGTGGTTATTTTTTTTCAATATGACTACTTTTTGAAGATGCTGGGATTTCAAAAAACAAAAACAAAACCAAGCAAAAAAATGAGCCCTGCCTAACAGTGCAGGGAAACTGTCTGGATATGTTTAGTCATGCTTCTTGCTCTTCTGACAGTCCCAACTGCTGAAAACCTTCACAACTGTGGTTTTTGCCTTCGCTGTTATGCTGGATAAATACAGATCATACACTGCCATCTGGGCTTTAGAAATGCTTTGAAAGGACTGGAGAGTTACAGCTATTTGGCTTTGCCGCAGTGTTTCCCCAGGCCCTCGTGATGAGTGGGCAAAGCGATCTTGGTTATGTGGCACTCGGCGAGGGTGCTGGTTGCAGCCAATGTCATCTAGAGGACACTACTGAGACGGGACCTCCCGAGCCACGCATGTGTCTCTCCCAAGGATTTGGAACACATCCCTGAGTGGTGCTTCTGAGTTTGAGCCAGGACACCTAAATAGGTTCTATTGGTGGTTCTGTTTGCTGCAAAGGATTCTATCCCAGTAACACACCCTTAAAGTCCAGCTATTTACAGAGTAAGGAAACAAACTTCAAAAGAACATGAATCTTGGCATTAGCTAGAGTTTGAAAGTTCTCCTGCTATTTCTCTGGGTCTGTCCTGGTTAGTTGTATGGCCTCAGGCACTGCATGGGTCCCCCCACAAGTGTAGGGTGATGGGTTCAGACTAGAGTGAGCCCAAGGCAGAGGCAGGGAGCCAGGAGGTCTGGGTCTGGCTGGCTCACTTGCTAAAGTAGCCATGTGGCCACTGCCAGTCAAGTAGTACCTCCAGTTCGAGCCCAATCGAAGTGGTTTTCTGAGGAAGGAGTCTGTGCCTGGAACTCTTCCCATGGATGCCTTACTCTGAAAGCAATAATCCTCTTTGCCAATTCCCAGACAGAGCCTGAGAAGATGGTACCTGCCAATTTGCTTGGGTTATAAACCCTCTGAAGGGTACTCATATTTTAATAAGAAGCAGTTAGAAACCGAAACATATCACTAGCCAAAGAAAGAAATCTTTTATGGGAGAATGTTGGATTCAGGGGCAGCCAATGTGGGAAATACCTTTGACTACACAAACCTGCCTGGTAGTCTTAAATGACTTCCATTATGCTTCCCTAATGGGACTGAATTTTTTCTTCTGTAAAATGGCATAGCCACACTTGACTTTGTTGGCTCAGAAGGATATATAATGACAAAAAGAGATAACAGACATGAACTTTTAAAGATATTGACACCAGGGCATTTTACCTTAATTTTTAATAGGCGGCGATGTGGTGTTAAGGAAAAAGCGTAAGTTTAGTGTCAAGCAGATTTGAGTTCTGTCTGCTCTCTATTAGTTGTATGCCAAATTATCGAACTTCTGTGAGCTTCTGATTTTTTAACTATAAAATAGAGACAGTAACCTCACCTCCCAAGTGTATTGTGAGAATGAGACAGTTGTGTCCCCTCCGTGGTGCTGGGCACCTGATTGACACCAACAAATGTTGGCTGCTATCATTCCCCCCAGACTACTGTACAAATGGGGAGGTTTTATTATCTACAAAGGGCAGTTACGCCAGGAATCTGGTCTGGTCTCAAGTTGACGGAAGGCTGAAGGAACTTTGAGGATCCAGGAGAGCTCTGGGATACTGAACCAGGAGAGCTGTGAGCCCCCTTTCACACCCAGAGCCTGTAGTTATGGGCGGTTTCTTTGACACTTTTCGCCCTTACTCCCCATCTGCCTTGTCTCGCAGCCATCTTTCAAAGCGCCAGCCTTGAGTAGGTGGAGCCCAGTCTGTCTTATTCCCTACTGTATCACCAGTACTTTTTACAGGGCCTGGGACAGAGTAGGGGATCTAGCCACATTAATTAAATAGATGCATGACCAGGGCCAGCCATCTGAACTTGTGGGGGATCCTAAACAAAGTCTAGTGTGAACCTGAGCTCCAAGAAGTTAGGATTGGGAAAAGGATTTGTGGTCACATACTGAGAAGACCTAAAACCCAGACAGTAAGGAGGCCAAATATTAGTAAGGTGGAATACATGGGGATGACGTGTCCTCTCCATCCCATTTCAGCCTGGGAAAGTCACGTGTCTTGAGGTTCAGAGCTGAAAGACATATGGAAAACATTAACTTAAATGTCAGGAAGGCGGATGTGTATAAGTACTTATTGACACTCTGGGAAACAGGTCTAGGGATCATGCATTCATCCAACAAATATTTGTTGAGGGCCTACTATGTGCCAGGCATTCTTCTAGGCACTGGTGATATATCAGTAAACAAAACAGACAATGTCCTTGTCCTCATGGAGTTCCATTGAAATGGAGGAGCAAAATAGGCAGGAAACAAGGATATCCAGAGCAAAGGGTGGTGATGGAAATATAAAGAAGACTAAAGCAGCGTATGGAGATGCAGAAAGTCAAGCATTGCTATTTTAGTGAGCGTGGTCAGAGAAGGGCCTCCTGGAGCAGAAGCAATATGCGCAGAGATGTGAATCAAGGGATCATAGTACTATCTCAAGGAAGAGTATTCTAGGGTAAGGGAAGAGAGAGTGTAAAGTACGTGAACTACAGGTGTGATTGGCATGTTCAAGAAACAGCAAGAGGGCCTGTCTGGCTGAAGACTATGCAAAGGGGAGGGGAGTAAGTAACGAGGTCAGCAAAGAAATGGGAGCCAGATGCTGGAGTACCTTCTGGGCCACGGCCAGGACTTTGGGTTTACTCTACATGTGATGAGAGGATTGTGAGCAGAGGAGTGATTTCCTTTTTTTTAAGATTTTTTATTTATTTGAGAGAGAGAGCACGAGGGGAAGAAGGGTCAGAGGGAGAACCAGACTCCCCGCTGAGCAGGGAGCCTGATTAGGGAGTTCATCCTGGGACTCCAGGATTATGACCTGAGCCAAAGGCAGACGCTTAGCCAATTGAGCCACCCAGGTGCCCTGATTCCCATTTTTAAAGGAGGACTCTGGTTGCCTGTCATGTGGAGAAGAAACCCTGGAGGCAAAGGTGGGAGCAGGGAGTCCAGCTCAGCAGCTACTGCAGGAGCCCTGGCAAGAGGTCATGGTAGCTTTGGATAAGGATGGGAAGGGCAGAAGAAATTATAAGCAAGGAAATTTGGGATACGATTTAGATATTTAGCCAACAGGATTTGCCAGTGGATTGGAGGTAGCATTTGAGAGAAAAAGAAGCTTGAGGATGACTTCAAGATATTTTACCTAACTAAATGGAAGTTTTTCCTGTGATGGGACACACAAAGGCAGAGTGGGTTTTGTGAAAGGGAAACGAAAGATTTGGTTTGGGATACTAGTATATTGACCTATTGCTGCATAACAAACCACCCCAAGACAGTGACTGCAGACTACAATTATTATTATTATTATTATTTTTAATTTTATTTATTTATTTGAGAGCGAGAATGAGAGAGAGAGAGAGAGCATGAGAGGGGGAGGGTCAGAGGGAGAAGCAGACTCCCCGCCGAGCAGGGAGCCCGATGCGGGACTCGACCCCGGGACTCCAGGATCATGACCTAAGCCGAAGGCAGTCGCCCAACCAACTGAGCCACCCAGGCGCCCCTACAATTATTATTATTTTCCTTGTTTCCATAGGTTGCCTGGGCTGAGCTGGGAAACTCTTGGCTGTTTTTCCCTGGAAGTTGCAGGGAGGCATCTGGGGCTCACGCTGTGTGGCTGGCCATGGATGTTGGCGCTCTCCATGGCAGGGCCAGCACACGCTGCTTAGCCTTCTTACAGCAGCCTCTCACAGCTGGGGTCCAAGAGGGAATGTCCCACACAGCTGCAGTCCAGAAGAGCCAGGTAGAAGTTCCACGTTCCATTCTTAGGACCTAGCTTTACCAGCACCCAAATGTTACTTCTGCTGTATTTTACTGGTTAAACAAATGACTAACGCCAGCCTGTATTCAAAGAAAGTGGAATCCGATTTCACCTCTTGATTTGAGGGGCAGCCTGCATGGACAGGGAGGGAAGGAGCGGTGGGCAGCCATCTGTGGATACCATCTATCACTGACACTCTGTTTGAGATGCATATTGGTATTCAAGTCTCAGGAAGAGATTCTGGGTCTCCAGAAATTGTGCAGGAAATTTCTCTTGAGAGATTTTGTTTAGATTGCTGGACCTGACATTGTTAAATTAGAAAGAAATTGCCCTCCTGCTTTCTCTTTTAAAAAGTGACCTAGTTGGAACTGTGTTTTTCTATCACATATGCCTGTGGTAGCTAATAAGTGAACTGCATTCTTTTTTTAATCATTGTTAATAATTACTTGACACAATGCCCGATACTCTGGACACTTATAAGTGTTAATCATCATTATTATTACCTATTGCATTTTTCAAACTTCCTTATTCACATTCTTTCTTTTCTTTTTTTTTTTTTTTTTAAGATTTTATTTATTTATTTGGCAGAGAGAGACACAGTGAGAGAGGGAACACAAGCAGGGGGAGTGGGAGAGGGAGAAGCAGGTCTCCCGCTGAGCAGGGAGCCTGAAGCGGGGCTCGATCCCAGGACCCCGAGATCATGACCTGAGCTGAAGGCAGATGCTTAACGACTGAGCCACCCAGGCGCCCCCACATTCTTTCTAAACTGAATAGATGTCCCATGCTGTATCTCTGTGGCATGCATTAGTCCGGCTATATTCACATTGGGTTGATTGTTCCTGATATTATAAAACATTTTAGACCCATTCTTCCTTCTGACCCCATTATTAATGTATGTGCCATTTCTCAGCCTGGACCCTTCTGACATATTTCCTGAGTCTGCAAAATCTATAGGATTAAACTTCTGGGGGTTTTCATATTCATGATAATCTTAAAGTAATCTGAGCACATTCTAGAACTCCCAGACTACCTCCTTTTATTGAAGTACTCCAGTATTCCATGCGATTTCATAGGGACATTTGCATTGAACATCTGGTCATATTAATACCAAGAAAAGCCAAATTACAATACAACATACATGCTAAGGTTTTTGGAGTCATTCCATAGAGAAAGGTAGTGGGAGAATGGAATGGTCCATATCATTGGCATATGAAACTATAAAGACCCCAGAGCTGGCCATTAGTACATATTTACAAAATCATTGGCTATTTATGAAATCTTATTTTTGTATACACAAATGAGCAATGGCTAGACTGTAAATGCAGTAGTGAAAAACAAAGAATTTTTTTGTTAAATAGTATATTTTAATTTCAATGTTGTATTTTGAAGTGTGGTAATTGGCCTTTATGATAATTAATCCATTGAGTGAATAATGGATCCATCCAAATAAGGAAGCTTATTTTTAAAAAAGATAATCAAAGAAGATGACAGCAGTAATGATCCAACTTTGCAACAAGTGAAATGAAACACATCGGTGCATAGTCCCCTAGCAAACCAAACATGGGCAATTTAGCAGCAGCCAATAACATCATTCATTACTCTAAATTAATGTTGATAACTCTTTGTTGGTTTTGTAACTTAGTTTGCCTTTAATTTATAAACTTGATTTAGTTTTAGATTTGCATAAATCTATGAGCACAAGGCATTTACACTTCATTCATCTTAAAGAAACATAATTAAAATGATTTAAGTCAATGCTGATGATTTACGTATTTTTTTTTCCTTTAAAGCCTTGCTTCATTACTCATGTTTGAGAAATACTGACTTCATGAATAAGCTTTATAAATCTATGAACAGTCTCATCATATTCTAGGAAAAAAGGAAAGAGAAAAACAACTATAGGGCTCATTTTCTTTTCCTCTCAAAGATGTTTTTAGGCTTATAAAATTCTGGTTCCATTTAGTTTTTTTTGTTTGTTTTTAAAATATTTTCTGTGTGTTTGTTTTCCCTATGTGGAACATAGGAGACATTTTGATATCGATCTCTAGGCCTGTTCTATGTTCTCTAGAGAAATTTTCTCCCTGTTCTCTGATTATATCAATCTACTTTCAGTTTCAACAACATGCCAAGTTCTTTGTGACCTCAGCACTTTTGTACTTGCTGTGTCTTCTGTTCCGGCTAGAGCACTTTCCCTTGGCTTTTTGCATGGTTCATCCTTTTAAATCTTTAGGTCTTTGCTTAAATACTCCATCCTCAGGATGCCCTTCCACGATCACCGCTGTTTAAAGGAGACTCCTCTTATTTTCCTTCATTACCTTCTTAATTTCCCTTATAGTACTTATAAGATCTCTCATGATTTAAGATATTTGTTTTACTTGTCCATTGCCTGCCTCCCCCATCGGACTGTGAGAAGGAATGTTGCAAGTCTGTCTTTTTGACTACTGTAGCATCTAGCACACTCTAGGGCATACATAGGGACCCAATAAGCATTGATCAAATTTGGAAGTATGGTAATCACTGCTTTTATGACTTAGGGTATTACTGGAAATCCTGTCATCTAGGAAGCCAGTGTGAAAGTACTGAGGACTTACCAATATGAAAAATATTCAGTGAGTGAAATAAAGAATCCAGTAGAAGGTCTAGGTGTGTTGGTTAAGCTGAGTGGTGCAAAGCAACCAAAAGTGGGGATCAGCATCCCAGTAGAGGCAGCTTTGCCAATTGAGCTACAAATACCTACTTGTTCTCCTGATTCTCATGGTTTGCCTGCCCTCATGGTTTGATGAGGAGGTAAGAGGGAAATAATGATCCTTTAAGTCCCTGTTCTATCAGACCATGCCAGAATGAGTGCCTTAGTCAGGATATGCAAGTTGATACCCAATTGATGGAGTCAGTGATCAAAATAACGACTAGCTTCCAAACCTTGGATCTTATCCATTTGTCTTAGAACTCTGATGAGTTAGATAATTACCATTTTTTCATCATCTTGAATATGCACATTTCCCCTACCTTAAAATATCTCAGGGGTCAAGATGCATCTCAACAATTTATGTCATGTCATGGTTTACTTGGTGGCCTTTTTCTTTTTTAAATAATATATAGAACAATGTATATTTTACAATTAATGGCACTTCGGACTCAATAAAATAAGTAACCCTCTCTAGTTTTTTGAGGCAATTGGCTAATACTAATTGGCTAAGTGAAGGAACTTACAAGCATTTTGCTAGGAACAAGCCACTATAGAAGCATTTCAGCAGAAAGTGGCTTCCAACAATTCCTGTGCCACTGTGATGCTTTCCAGCCAAGGAGTGGGGTCTGTTTCCCCCCTCCTTGAATCTAGGTCGACCCTGTGATTTATTTTGATCAACAGAATGTGAGGGAAGTGATACTGTGTGACTTACGGGTTATAAGAAGACTTTTAGTTCCTTTGAAGAGCCAGCTACCTCAGTGCACATACAACTACTGATACCTCCCAGCCATCAGCCAGCCCTGATGCCCTAACCATGTGAGTAAGGCCATCTTGGATCTTCTAGCGCCACATAGTCTAGCTCAGACAACACCGTGAACCATCCACACTGAGCCTGGTCTGAATTCTAATCCATAGAACAAGAACAATACATGAACAAGAAAATGTTTTTTGTTTGAGTCCTCTAAATTTTAGGGTGCTTCGTTATGTGGCAATAGATAACTGGGACAGCAACAGAGTTAGGATTTAAGTCCTAGAAACTATTTTCTCAATTTCCCCCAATTTGGAACAAACTCTCCTCCTCGAATGAAGAAATACCCTCAATGATATGAGCCTTAGAAAAATTGCCCATGTTTTTCCCAGACCAGATTTCCCAGCACTCATAAAACAATGCATGGAGTACTATGAGAAGCCACAGTTCAGAAACAAATTGTGCTGGAATCATCACGTCCTCAAATCACCTTTCCATTCACAATTGTTGGACTCAATGTGATGTGCTTCACTGACAACCTGGGATTCCTAAAAGATGTCTTTCTGCATAGCCTGATGTAAAACTGCATAATCCCCAGGGAATCACCTCTAACACTGTCTAATGCTTCTAAACAAACAAATGATTGCTTAGACATGGTAATTCCATAAGAGAACCAACTTTGAATGACAACTGTTGTTCAAGACCAGAGACAATGATCTGGATCTGACAAACCTCAGACCTACTAGGGCACAAGGCGTGTCCCCCAAAGCAACAATCAGGGGGAATATCTCCTGAGACTTGCCACTCGGAACACTGGACCCTGCTGACAAAGCAGGATATCCTCAGTGTGTGCAGCGGTTTCTCAATAGGAAGTGTGAACATTAGGAACATTGCAAAAGGGAGGGCAAGGATTCTGAAAGATTAATATCCGGTGAGGTGTGAAAGGAAAACCTAAGCTACTCACTTGCAGTAACAGCCTCAGAATGGAAAGTTATTTCAGTAGCCAAGTGTGGAAATCTAACATTAACCAAATAAAACCATGGGGTCATAAAGCCAGGAATGTGCATGAATTTGTGAGTCTGATTTTCCTAAGCTTATTTGCTCTTTCAGGGGAAATTTTCCTCTATTACTCCATGAAATATAAGCGCATGTGTGTGTTTGTACTTTAAAATAAACCACATTATCTCAAGGTCCTATTATTCCTATTCCACAACTTAATCTATGTATGCAATCCAATAATTATAACTGCTTTAATATTTCTTTAAAAGTAAACCTAGTAGGGGTGCCTGGGTGGCTCAGTCGGTTAAGCATCTGCCTTCAGCTCAGGTCATGATCCTGGGGTCCTGGGATCAAGCCCCTCATTGAGTCCCTGCTCAGTGGGGAACCTGCTTCCCCCTCCGCCACTCCCCCTGCTTGTGGTCTCTCTCAAATAAATGAATAAAATCTTTTTTTTTTTTAAGTAAATATAGTACTCTCTCTTTTGTGTCTGCTTAACCTTCTTCATGGGACACTAAAATTGAGAATGAATATCTCCTGCAGCCTCTGACTGGCACATGAGGCCCTCACCAGTGTCTAGCTGGGGTTAGAAAACCTTCCATGAGTCCAAATCAATCTGTTGTCCCAGAAAACCCAGACAGCAGTTCTGCTCCATATGGAATCTGTCTGGACATCAATCTACTGATGGACGCAGTCAAGACAAGGGTCAATACCACCCCTATTATGATTTAGTGGAGACTCATACTCGATTTTGGATTGCTACATAACATCCGGGAGAGACGTTAACCCAGAAAGAAAACTATAGAATGGAATCATTACCAAGAAAGAGCAAACCACAAAGGAAAAGAGAGTGTGGTGTTGGAAAGGTTCAGCCTGTCCAATGCTACCATGAATTCAATGATTTGCAGTAAGGCAGAAAGAAAGGTATCATTTTCCTAGCAAGTGCAAAAGCATACTGTCATTTTATGGTTGTTGGAAAAACACATTGATTGACCCTCAGTTGGCAACATCCCACTGAGGCCTCTATCTTTTTTTTTTTTAAAGATTTTATTTATTTATTTGAGAGAGAGAGAATGAGAGACAGAGCAGGAGAGGGAGGACGGTCAGAGGGAGAAGCAGACTCCCTGCTGAGCAGGGAGCCCGATGCGGGACTTGATCTCGGGACTCCAGGATCATGACCTGAGCCGAAGGCAGTCGCTTAATGAACTGAGCCACCCAGGCGCCCCCTGAGGCCTCTATCTTTTTCTCTGGACCCCATTAGCAGACCTGGGGTAACAATGTCAGATATTACATGCCATGTATTTAAAATCCTCATTTGAAGCTGGAAGACCACTATTGTTTTTTCTGCAAATAAGTCTAGAAAAAACATCTTATGCTCTTTTCTAACAAAAGGAGGGGGGGTGGAATTCACACAAAATCAGAGACCCAAAGTTGAGTTCCCTGGTGCATGACATTTCTCTCTTGACTAGAATAACTTAAAGTAGCTTTGGGGGTGGGAGTGTGAGGTGTCCTTATAACCTCTCCCCAGTCCCCAACATTTCCCCTCACAGCATCTGAGTGTTTTGATTTCTCTTTGTGACACTCTACTGAAGGATCACCAATTAAGTCTACTTCTAAAGATGCAAATGGCCTTGGCAAAGAGGTAGGTCAGCAGGGACACTGGTTTCACCCCAGGCCTAAGCACAGAGAACAGGGACAAGGCATGGCTCAGGAAATGTGTATGTGAATTTGCACTTGAAGGTTGAATGTACATAAGACAGACTTTGTTGGGACACCCAAGTGAGGCCCCAGAGTTTAGCTAGTGAGGCTAAGGAGAAGGGCAGCTATTGGGGGAATTAAGGACCTGAGTGACATAGGGCAAGGACAGTGGGAAACACTGTGCATTAAGGGAGAGGGGCTTTCCAAGGTGGTAAAGGGTGCAAAAATTTGTGGCAGGGGGCCTTTCAAGGTAAGTACCATCTAGGGTCAGCCCTATTTTCAATAAGGGGATGGAGGCAGCGCTACTCTTTTTCCCTCTCCTTCCTCCCTCCTTTGGCTAGAACTATTGGTCCTAAGACAACTTCATGGTGAGCTTCTTTAGCCTTTTTGGCATCTGTGGATTGCTCTCTTCAAACTCAGTCATCCTTGTTAACCATATTATATAGCACATGATATTCTGCAAACCACTGGCTTGGAAAAACAACTATGGGCTGCTTTTAAAGTAATACTGTATGTACCTCAGCTAAGATTTGCAAGGGTCAGTCTCCTATGACTGCATTCAGAGTCTTATTAGGCTTACACTCCCTTGGTCAGCCTAAAGAGCCACAATTTGCTAATTAGGGTTGGGCTTGAAACAGTTGAGCAATGGACCAGTTTCCTTTATCTTCCTTTGCATTGACAATGGTCATCATCATGATTCATATAACATAGTTCCTCGAAAGACCAAAAAAAAGGCAAACAAATTTCACAAACTACTCCCTATATCCTATGGCTTATGATACATATTTTAATATCATTTATAAGTGCATAGTTAAGAGTTTGGGGGTCTTCAGAGTTGGAGGCATTAAAAAAAACTATGATAATTGAATATAGGTGCTGAGTAATTACATTTGCTTCTAATTTATTTTTTTACCTAACTTTCTCACTTCAAACAAACTAAAAGATAGTGAGTTTTAGCACAAAGCTGACTTCTCAAATGTAGAGGTAAAAAGAGTTAAGACGTAGGTCTGTACACACAGACAAATTTAAAAATTTTTTTATATTATGGATTAAAATCCTGGGTTTGAATCTCCTTGTAACAGTATAGTTAGAAGAGTTCTAATCAGGATGTAATAAGATAATAAAACCACTAACCTAATCTAATGTGGTTTTCAAAGTGTGACCAGAGGACCCCTAGGGAGTCCTGAGTTCTTTTCTGGAAACCCACAAAGTCCTGCCTTTCCCAACTACATGTCTGTATGAGGATGGATTTCCATCCTATGCTTCAGCTGAAATAGCACAACTAACAGATTGAATGCAGAAATAGATATGAGATTCTGGCTGTCTTCTCTGAGGCCAGACATTAAACAAATTTCCAAAAATATAACACAATGACAGTCTTCTCACTACATTTTTGAGGAAGAAAATATAATTAATTTTCATGAAAAATAAGTTACATATGTTAACATGTAATGGGTAGTTATTACATCAAAGGAATGAACATATGTTACAAAAATTTGTTTTGGTTTCTAGCATAGTCAATATTAATAGATATAAACTACATAAGCAGAAGCTCTTTAAGGTCATCGGTAATCTTTTAAAATTATTTACTTATTTTTTTGGTCCTCAGTAATTTTCAAGAGTGGAGAAGAGTCCTGACACCAGGACAGTTGAGAATTGCTGCACAAATCTGGCTCATTTTCCTCTAGCTAATTCTCTAAACTCTATCACCATCTAAAGCCTGTTTCTTTAGCTTGCACTGGTTGCCACCTTCACCCCTTTCTCAGTTTCCGTCCAACAGTATGCTCATAGGCAAGGGTAATGTACTTTTTTTTTTTTTTAAAGATTTTTATTTATTTATTTGAGAGAGAGAGAATGAGAGAGAGCAAGCACATGAGAGGGGGGAGGGTCAGAGGGAGAAGCAGACTCTCTGCCGAGCAGGGAACCCGATGCGGGACTCGATCCTGGGACTCCAGGATCATGACCTGAGCCGAAGGCAGTCGCTCAACCAACTGAGCCACCCAGGTGCCCCTAGGCAAGGGTAATATAAAAATATTTAGCAACTGGTACGACGTGGAAACCCACCAATCAAAACGCTCACACAACCGGTAAGCAAAGATTGTGTCTGAAAACAACAGGATTAGTCCTGCTGTCTCCGAGTTTCTCTGCCCTTCCACTTGTAAATCCCATCTGCCTATGGGAATGGGAGTTCCCTCTCCCTCCCGGAGGACTGTCTTGCTCCCAGGCGAATCCTCGGGCTTAGCACAGCACCTGGTACATGGTCAGGGCTCCACCGGGAACTCTACCTGAGCCCACACTTACCTGTCGTGAGTGTAAACCCTTCTGCTTCAGCTAGCAATGTCTCTCCAACCAGTCTGGAAGAACACGACATCGGGTTTCCCTGCAATTACACAAAGGGAAAAGATCACCAACCACTTTCATCACCATCCTGATTTGTCACTGGGAGATGGAACTTCAGGTGGTCTAATATTGTGCAATGTCTTGAATACCTGGAAACAATTTGTTTAAGCTTAAGGAATGGGTGAAATGCCTCAGAGACCTTAGTTTATCCAAACCACTCTAGTTAAAACCTCATTAGCATATTGCATAGAGGACAGCAGAGTGAGCTTCTCACCAGAAATGCATGGAATGTATTTAGATGTCTTTTTTTGGTGGGATGACATTACGAGAATTGGGAAAACCAGATGCAGGGGATTTCCAAAGTTCTGAGGCCCAGCTGATGACTGCCAACTCTGCACACTTAGATGGAGTTCTCCTAGAACGTGTACTTCCTCATGCACTTGTCCTTTCCCTCTGACTTGCTGTTACAGATTGAACTGGGTTCCCTCAAATTCATATGTTAAAATCTTAATCCCTAGTACCTCAGAATGGGACCCTGTTTGGAGACAGGGTCTGTACAGAGGTAATCAAGTTCAAGTGAGGTCATTACAGTGGGTGCTAACTCCATATGACTGGCGTCCTTATAAAAAGGGGAAGTTTGGACCCAGAGATACATACAGAGGGAAGACAATGTGAAGATACAGGGAGAACAACCTATGAATGTGAAGACAGACATCTCTAAGCCAAGGAGAGAGGCCTGGAACACATCCTTCCTTCACAGCCCTCAGAAGGAACCTATCTTGATCCCGGACTTCTCACATCCAGAATTGTGAGAAAATAAATTTCTGTTGCTCATATCACTCAAATTTCTGTTGCTCATGGCATCCATAGCAAACTTGTCTTTGGGTTTCTAAATCACAGCCCCGTTCTCTCTCAGGGGAGAGAACTTTCTCTCAGGGGAAGAATTCTAAGGAGTTCTTTATTTGAATAAAGTGAGGTGTAGAAAACTAATGAGCAGTTCCCTCATTCGACAACTCCCTCAGCCACACATGGCTTATGAGATTGGTCTCGTCCTCCACCTACAGGGCCTCAACAATGAGCGAGTGGGAGAGTTTGGCCCCCTGTGTGGTGGGAACCAGAGTGTGGCCTAGCATACATGGAAGCCAGGCCCCTGCAGCCTCAACACAGCCCTCATTTGGGGATGTTCTTCTCAGGGACTTCTTCTGCTCTTCAGCCCTGCTAGAACCTGACCCCAAAATGTACTGGTCCCATGCATCTCATACCATCGATGCCAACTCTAATCGGCAGTCACATAACGCTACTGAGGGCTTTGATGTTGCTATGGGCCTTGGCATGCCCCAGTCCAAACTCATCCTCTTTGGCTGTTCTCAACACCCTCTCCCCACTTCCTCAATGTCTTCATTCTTCTCATCACATGCTGACTAGAGACTCATCTTTGGCCACTCTCTGTGTCCCTTCTGCTTATCTACTCTGTTGCCAAATCTTCCAGTTTCCTCTCACTCTGCCTTTCCCAATATGTCCATTACCAACACCCTTGGTCAGGCCATTTGGATCCCATGGGTGGAACAGGAATATTGTTTGACATTGTCCACTGTTTGGATACCAGGGATATTTTGATTTGGGCACCCCTGGTAAAGGATAGGGTAGAGGATATGGGTAGGTCTATGGAGGGATGAGGTGAGATATCAAAGATGGGTTGTGGATTAGGGACCAGATAAGGCTAATTGCAGGGGAGGGGGAGAGATTGGGTGAGGGCATCCAGTGCACAGATTTCATGGTAATAAAAAGAAGTTGAAAGTTTAATGTTTTGTTTTTAGGGGATTAAAAATTAGTATAGATGTTAAAATGTCAACAACTTACCCCAGAATGTCAACATCAGAATGTCATGGATCATTGCAGATGCCTCCATCTGGTTGCTTGAATTTCTTTCCTCTAAGGTTGTACATACTACTGCCATATTTTTAAATGTGTAAGTTTTTTCAATGTATCATTTCCTGTCTTCACAGAGTCAACAAACATTTACTGAGTATACTTCTCAACTTGAGATTTGGTAGGAAACAAGACAGACTGAGTCCTTGCTATTTTCCTACCACCCTCTCCAACGACTCGTGCTCCAAATAATATTTTGAAGCTGATTCTTCGAGTTAGTCACCAAATATATGTGCATACATACACACATACATACATACATATGAACGTATGTATGACAAATGCATCACTAAAGCTCCAGATACCGACTCTTAATTCATTTATTATAATCAAAATGAAGATACTAAAGAGTAAAGAGACTCAATGAGGAACACTATGCAAGTAGTATTATTTTTCTTCGAAGGCTTTTTAATTTATAGGATGAAATGGGGGATATATGGGGACATTTTTTAAACAGTAGGAATTATCCCCTCTGTCATTCCATGCTTTTGTTTTCATCATTTTCCTCCTTCCATTTTAAGCTTGAGAACTTTTAATCTTGCTTTTCAAAGTTTATGAGAGGAGAACAAACTTTGTTGCTTGGTTTGGTAGTCCTCTGACTCCCTGAAGTTGTAATATAAGTAAATTTCAGTTTTTGAAAGACGAAGAAGTTAGCTGTCGCCTCCATCCTTCTCCCACTTTCCCTGTCCAGATAGTCAAAGCACCAATGATGTGGACAGTTCCCTGCTTCCTCTCAACCATCTCAATTTTTTTTTTCTCCCAAATAATAACCATAAGTTTTTGGAGAAGTCAATCAGTTTGAAATATATGACATTAGAAAGAAAGAGTAATCACACAGACCTCACAGCGTGGTCAGGGATGATAAATTATAGTAAACCGTGGCTATTTTCTGGATTTAAATCAATGGAGGCTAAGGTTCAGCCTGTACTGGGCAAGCATGAAGATAAGTGCTGTCTGTGATTAAGAGCTTGAATCATCGTGCGCCGAGCCTCCCCGAGCCTCCCGTCGCCCATCTGCTTGCTTGCATAGATTTGGCGAGGGTCCAGGGGAGGAAGTGGGGAGAGGAAACCAGTAGAAAATGCCCATTTTTGTTCTCAAGTCTCCTGAAAGTGTAAGACTTGTCTGGACTTGTTTTGAAAAGTTTTGGAGAAATACCTCGCACATGACAGATGGAGAAGTTCTGGTTATAGAAGCGGGAACTTATCTAGGTTGTTCCCAGGGTCATGGCAGGAGGGGACAAGAAAGAGACACCTTTGGTGAAGGTGTCTGTTTACACAAACATGAAAAGACATGGGGCTAGGAAGATAGGTCCCTAGAGACTTTGCTCTTGTCCTGGAAAGCCGGACACCTGCCTTCTCTTAGTGCCCTGGGGCTCACGTGCAGGAGTACACGTGTCAACCATCCTGGCCATGTGGTTTTAAAGTCAATGGTTGTTGAATGAGGTAATCCAGGTGCCAGGCCCTGAATTGTGCATCTTGCAGGCACTGTCTGGCATAGTCCTCTTAGCTCCCAGGGACTTTTCAGCCCTAGTTGGTAGAGGAGAGCACTGAGACCCAGAAAAGTTTTAAAAATTTGCCCAAAGTCACATACCTTGTCTATTCATCTCCCAGAACTTAAGCACCACCCCAACTTCCTCCATGCCATCAGTAGTTTTATTTTACGCTTTTCCAAAATTGTCTGTACTATGCAGAATATGCGCAGAAATCTTCCTATATGGCATTCGCTCAAAATTCAACAAGCATAAAATTGTTGAGAATTATTAGGTGCTAGGTTTGTGCTAAATGGAGATGAAAACATACTGCCTCTGCACTGAAATAGCTCATCGCATTCATTCATTCATTCACTCATTTTTCCAACAGACTTTTCCTAAGCTCTTCTCAGGCACTGTACTAGCTGCTGGAAATAAAAAACCAAAAAGATACTGTGTTTGGTGGGCATAGTGATAATAACAAGACTGATGATAGTGGCTGGCATTTCCTGAGCACTACGGTGTGCCCCTCACTGTTCTGAGCCCTTTGTATCCGTTCACGCAATCAATCCCCACCACAGATCTGTGAGCTGGGTACTAGTATTATCTCTGTCTTCATTTTACAGGTGAGGAAACTGAGACATAGAGAGATTTAAGAAACTCAGTCTCGCTGGAGTCAAGATTCAGATACAGTCAGTTTAAATACTGTACCTACTTGTGGGAAGAAATATGCAACAAAAAATGTTGGTAATGCAGTGAAATTCCTGAGAATTAAGGTCAGTCCGTGGTCACTGAGGCCAAGGGGAATCAGTGACCAAATGTACCTGTCCCCGGGTTCAGGATGGGTGCCTAGTCCTCAAAGTGGGCCCATGGCTCCTGGCAGCTAGGAGAGTTGTCAAGAGTGTGGTGAGCTGGGTATTTAAGAGAAGGAAATGAAATTATTACACTGTCTTTCAGTTTCATTTTCAATAGCTGGGGCTGTTTCTGCAATTACTAAAATCAGGGTTACATGGAAGAGTGACTTTGGCTGTGTTTGGAGGGTCAGCTCATCCTAGGAAGAATCCTGAGATGGTTATTTCCCTTAGTAAGATTCAAATGTAAGGTTTGTGTGTGTGTAGTGTTCATTCATTCATTCCATAGATATTTATTAAATACCTACTATGTGCCTAGAAACTGTTCTAGGCCTCATTCAGTGAACGAAACAGAAAAAATACCCTCGCTGTCGTGGAGCTTACATCCTGATGGGTGTGATAGGCAACAAATAGCCCAAGATAAGACCTATGAAAAAGTATTGCCAGTAAGGGATTGGGAAGGGGAGGGGGACCCGGAGCTTGGATTTAAGTAGAGTGGTCAAGCAGACCTCATTGAGCCAGTGATGCTTAAAGTCCTGAAGGAGGTAGAAATAGTCAGGGCCAAGGTCCTAAGGTAAGAGGTGCCCCATGTGCTTAGGGAATGGCCAGGAGGCCAGTGGGGCTGGAGAGGAGTAGGTGAGGTCAGAGAGAAAAAGCCTGATAGAGTCTTAGGGACAATTGTGATGACTCTGGCTTTTCCTTTGAGTGAAATGGGTGTGTGTATGTGGAGGAGGGGGTAATAAAAGAATTAGGAAAGAGATTGAAAGAGTTTTATTCTGGGTATGTTTTGAAGCTAACAGATGTTCCAATGGATGGTAGGTCGGCTATCAGAGAATGAAGGTCAAAGCCCATGGTCTTTGGCTGGAGCACCTGGAAGGATGGAGATGCTACTCCTATGACGGGAGGGCTTCCTGTGGAATTGTTTGGGGAGAGACCAGGCATTCTCTCCAGACCTGCTAAGTGAAGGGAGGCCGTTAGACAACAAGGTGGGGAGACTGGCTGTTGCTCAGAGGAGAGGCCTGGACGAGAGCTCCACATTAGGCATTTAGGGGCTCCGGAAGGCACGAGACTGGAGGAAGTCAGCACGGGAGTGAGACGAAGAAGAGGAGCACCGAGAACTGAGCCCCGGCCGTCAGGGTTAAGAGGTGGGGATGAGGCTGCCAAGGGGATGGAAGGAGCCGCTGCTGTGGTGGGAGGCAGAGGCGTGGGGTCCTGGAGGCAAGTGGAGCACATGTATCTAGACAAGCGGCCTGCTTGTCCACAGGGATGGGCACACCTCAAGTGAAGGTCATGTCTGTGTGCCTTACTCAGGGTCTAGGAGTCAGGAATTAGTCAGAGAAAGCAGTTCTAAGGTAGAGAAACAGCTTCTCTCCATCCTGCCATGAGGAGAAAAAAAGACAGTTTTAGCAATGTGCATAATTGGCCCTGTGAGAAGGACCAGTGTGGGTTCAGTGATGAATGGAGGCGATGTTAAGCACCATCAATTAGTCAGTAAGCCACTTCTTCATTTGCTGGGTACATGTGGTTTCTAACTAGGCTGGAATTTGGTTAACAAAACAATCATGGTCTCCAATTCCCCAAAATCCTTGAATCTAAAGATCGTTTTTGAAATGTTAAGTCATGCTATAATACACCCCTAGAGGTGTCTTATTTTCATTTTCTTAATTTTATAGGAAGAAAAATATATACATACATGGGGCTTCAGTAGACAAATCTGAAATTAAAACCGAAGTTCTCCTTGTATTCACCATCTCCACCTTCTTCTGCATCCAAAATGGATTTTCCAGCCATCTGCAGTCCTTAGTGCCTCCAAGCTGTTCCTGCAGTATTCACGACTTAAAATGGTTCATTCCTTAAACTGTTTCAACAGGCTATCATACGTCCTGTCCATGCTCTCTGGTTTGGACTACATCCTGAGGGAGCTGGGTTTGGCTGCATCGCAACGTGCGCTGAAGGCAGAGGGAAACCGAAGTCTGAGTTCTGGGGAAACATTGGCAGGAGACACGAAAGCACTGGAAACTTTCATTCTTCAGGGCCCTACAAGGTCAGGAAAGGGTGCAGAGCCTGGAGTCGTGCCCAGGTAAATGTCCTCGGGGCCCTGGACTTTGGGAGCTCTCCCCTCAGGCCGTGCCTGGAGACAGGAAAGGAGCTGATACCACCTCAGTGAGCTCATCCACTTCATATTTATTTACTGGGTGGCTTCCACGTCTCACACACTTTGTTTCTTGATGCATTAACAATGTATTTATTTGACCATATTGGAGAAATCAGACACAGCCGAAGAATGAGAGGTTTGGAGAGAGCAGGTAGTTTAAGGTGGGAGGAAATAGCACCAGCTGTTGAGTCAGGCTAGCTTGGGTTCAAATACTGACCCCGACCAATTCTACTTTGAGGCATTGCTTGCCCTCTTTCGGTCTTGGCAGTCTCCTCCAAAGGAGCCATTATGATCTCTTCCTTGAGGAACTTCCGAGAAGATCCCTGATCATATGTGGACAATACACGATGCAGTGATTCTCACCTATCAGGGACCCAATCTGTTGTAATGTTTATCATTCTTTTGTTTGTGTTTGTTTCGCAAGGTGTGGGTAAAGTAAGTAGTGCAAATGAGTCTTCTGGTGCTGAAGCTGAGAAACTGAAGAATTCTTGCTCTAGAAGAGAGGTGGCCAATGTTCTACGTGGAGGCTACTGTTCATCACATTATGCCTTGGGCAGACATTAATAACCAATCACTGCCTCCCTCACCTCCAGCCAAGGGATAGCCTCGGAGTTATGGATCGGGATCAATACCAGTTAACTGGTGCTTGCTTGTGAGATATACCCTCTTTACCACGGTCATTGAGAGTGGGAAGCCAAGAGAGGCATTTCTGAGAGCTTGTGTGTTGACACCTTCCTGAATGAGTAGAGGGCTCTGACTCAGAGACAGCCTCCCATAGCGAAAATCAAGAAGAGTCTCTCAGTGTTGCAGGCGGCTTATAGCCTTAGAAGAGTGCCCTCAGCTGGGAACACATTTAGATGGAAGGTCAAATGTCTCTTGATTCTCTCCTCAGTGATTTTAAATAGGCCTTCTCCGCTGTCCATGCCCCGGAAACGGGTTGATGCAGCTGTGGGCAGCCCAGTCTGCTGAAATCATATGGTTTTGAGGGCACCTTCAGTCTCTCTTGTGGTCTAGAACTTTCTGGGAAGGGAGCTATGGGGGAAGCAGGTGCTGCCTTCCCTCCCTCCAGCACCTGGTGTCCACACGCTGGGGAGACAGGAAGGGAACTGGGTCCTGGGCTTCCTCCTCCAACCACAGCCCTGTGGCCCATTAGAGCCAGCAGCGAGGAAATGGGAAGTGCACTTTCTCCCCCTTCCGAAGGGGAAGCCAAGAGTGTTAAGGCTCACTTGAGATCCCCGTAGGCTAAGAAAGTCTTAGCACCGGTCATATCCACCCCAACACACAGAGTACTGAAAGTAGATCGTGAATGATAAACACTGGCGACCTGACAGGGGAAACCAGTGAGAGGTGAGAGTCAGGGGATTCTTGGTTTCAGTCCTAATCCGGCCTGATCTGGGCTGTTTCTGCCGCCTGCCTGACAAAGCCAGGTGGCTGCCCGGACTGGTGGTGCCTGTTGGGGAAGACCTGCTGTGGTACATATTTGCCGATGACTCATCCCATCTTAGGTCCTTTGAAAATGACATTTCCTGATACGTGACCTCTTCCCTGCAATGCTTCCCTTCAGAGACCCAGGAAAGAAAGCCTGTGAGTGCAGCCTGCTGCTTCTGACCCCGGGCAGATCGTCCCACAGTCCAGTGTCACCGCTGGGTCAGCAAGCATCCCTGGTATCAAAGCCTTATGCGTTTCCTGAGACAGACTCGGGAAGGCAGCAAACCCAGGAACGAGCGTCCAGGTCCCAGCACAGAAATACTAACACGCTACTTTGTCTTAATCAAAACCAGCCTCCAGAGCCATATCGTGAGAAGGCAAAGAAAGTAGAACCCTCAAAAATCTTGTGGGGCGCTCACGGCCGTCCAACCTGATTCAATAAAACTGAGGAGATAAAACCTCAATGAGTCAATTAAGCAAGAATGAGATTAGGTAAAATTGTAGATTCATTGACTAATCATGGAAAATAATTTCCATGAAAAGAGCAAGCATGTTTCAGGCACAGATAAGATACTAATGATGGGATGATACCACGGAAGTTCTCAGGTTGTTTTTTCCTAGCATTCTGGATGTCTTACTTGTGTGTAACTAAAAATAATCTCCTGCTCTGTACCCAGAACGCTGTGCCGCTTTTTTTTCCCATACAGTGGCTCATTTACTCCCAATTAGAATCGTACACAAGATGTATTATTTCCCCATCTTTTTTTTTTTTTTTAAAGATTTGATTTATTTATTTGACAGAGAGAGACACAGCAAGAGAGGGAACAGAAGCAGCGGGAGTTGGAGAGGGAGAAGCAGGCTTCCCGCTGAGCAAGGAGCCCAACGTGGGGCTCGATCCCAGGACCCTGGGACCATGACCTGAGCGGAAGGCAGACGCTTAACGACTGAGCCAACCAGGCGCCCCTCCCCCCATCTTTTAGATGGCAGAGAAGGCTCAGAAAAGCTGAATAGCTATGGCAGGTCACCCAGTAGGGAATGGAGCTCAACTGGGAAGCCAGGTTGTCCTGAATCCAAAGTCGAGGCCCTTCACTGGCTCATCACACAGCTTCCTAATGTCAGCAGATGCAGCGGGGAGCAATTTCCATCACCTGCTTTCAATGCTCTTGGGCTTCCCTTTAGACAGCCTCCTCTTTCTCTAGATCAGTGTTTCTCCATCTTAGGTAAGGGTGCATCCTCACAATCACCTGGACAGCTGCTCAAAGCCCTAACTGCTGGGCCCCACCTGCAGAGTCTCTGGGGTAAAAACTTGAGCATGTGCGTTTCTAACAAGTTCTCAGATGATGCTGGTGCTACTGAAGCAGGGGCCTATGCTTGAGGACCAAGAACCCCAGCTTAGGATAAACCTGCTTTTCTCTCTTGGAGCTCAGAACTGGGACTGCAGAGAGGTGATTTCTAATAAGTAAACAGAGAACAAACACACAAACAAACACGGTTTCGTTTAATTATCTGCAGTCGAGGTTCTGTCTGCTTGCAAGGGACAGTTTTTCAGCTCCCGTCAAGGTTAAGTAGGTCCCAGTGGGTGAGCCCACACACCAAGAACCACTTGTAGAAACCACACTGTTTTCCTACGTTAAACTCCCCTCTGAGTTCTGGCAGGTGCATAACACCCAGTCTGCTTCGGACTCGACCTCTTTGGAGAGTGAACGTTTCCTGACTTTTCACAGTCGAGCTTGGGCTTCCGTTGGAAACTCATTCATGGAGAAGCTGCCCAAGCGCTGTCTGTAGGCGGAGGGAAGCTTCCAGGCCCAGCTGCCAGAGTGTGAGGCCCGGGGCCAGGAATGCTGTTCCAATGCCAGGAGGTCAAAACTTCTTCCCCTGAGCCTGCTGTGGTCTGCTTTCCATTTTTCCCCCCCATTCTTTTCAAAGTTACTCACATCCTCCAGCTAGCCTGTCCAGGAGAAATAGATTATGAGCCACCTATGTAATTTAATTTTTCCGGTAGTCACAGGAAAAGTAATTTATCTCCTTTTTTCCCGGCTAAGTCTTTGAAATCTGGTGTTAACAGTGACGGCACATCTCCAGTTCAGACCACCCATATTTCGTGTGTTCCAAGGCCATGTGAGGCTCGTGGCTACCGCGTTGGACGGCAGAGCTCTCCTGCCTTTGCAACTGCTGTGATGTCTGAACCTAGGAAGAACCACTTTGCGAAAGGTGGAAACATCCAAATATTCATACCTAAGCAGTGGTTTACGTGTATTAAATGTACAGATGCAAGTAGCCAAAACAGGGCTGTGCCTCAGGATCGACTGCGACGCCCGTGACAAATACGACAGCCAGCGCCTAACCCCAGATCTGCTTTATTAGAATGGGGGGTGGAGGGAGAGGGATCCATATCTTTTTAATGATCTCCTTGGGTAATTTTGCAGCATCCAGCCCAGGACTTTCCACAGAGGGACATTTCCAAATCATCAGACAGAGAACTATGAAACCCCATTCAGGGGCATCAGGCCAGAGGCCACATAGCATCCAGCTCCTTATTCTCTCAAACGGTGTTATTTTTTACTCGTACCTGAAGCCTGATTTGCATGGGTATGTATTCTTAACAGATAGACATTTTGATCATTTGTCAGAATTAGGTTATCATCCAGTTTGTAGACAAAGGCTGTTCCTGTAGCTTTCTTACCTTGTTTTTGGGATTACTTTTTTTAATTAATGGGAGACCTGTATATAGGGATTTGTAGGCAGGTGCTGCCACCTAGTGATGGAAGATGCTATTGCTACAAATTGGAATAAACGTGGGCTTGCCCTCTGCTGGTAAGACGGTGTAATTAATACACAGGGTTCGGCTGGTGGGGCTTCTGGAGCCTGACCGCATTGTAAAGCGGCAGTTCTCTGATGTGGTTCCTAGATCAGCAGCGACAACATCCCCTGGATACTTGTTAGAAATGCAAATCCTTGGGCTCTATTCCAGATCTGCTGAATTTTAGAAACTCTGAGGATGGGCCAATAATCTGCGGTTTAACAAGCCCCCCAGGTGATTCTAATGCATGCTCAAGTGTGAGAACCACATGGCAGTCTAAAATAATAGTTCTTGATCTTTTAGAGGCAGGGACAGTTGCCCCAGGGAAAAAAGGTACAAGTGCACATACAGGCAGACTTTTGCAACCACTTTAGGTTCATAGGCCACGTGAAATTGTTCCAGATCCTATGGAGGTGGAGATATGAGGGGAGGAATGGGCTAGAGATCCATCCTTCTCGGATATGGTGTCAAGGAAGACACACCTGGCTTTGTGATTAGGAAAAGGTGCCTTTACTTGAGTAAAATCATGTTTTGTTAATTAGCATATTTTAAATTTTTCTATATTTTTCTATAATAAAAATTATTTCGGAGCGCCTGGGAGGCTCAGTCGGTTAAGTGGCTGCCTTCGGCTCAGGTCATTTTTTTTTTTTTTTAAAGATTTTATTTATTTATTTGACAGAGTGAGAGACAGCAAGAGAGGGAACACAAACAGGGGCAGTAGGAGAGGGAGAAGCAGGCTTCCCGCTGAGCAGGGATCCTGATGCGGGGCTCGATCCCAGGACCTGGAATCATGACCTGAGCCCAAAGCAGACGCTTAACGACTGAGCCACCCAGGCGCCCCTCGGCTCAGGTCATGATCCAGGGTCCTGGGATCGAGCCCCGCATCGGGCTCCCTGCTCAGCGGAGAGCCTGCTTCTCCCTCTCCCTCTGCCTGCCCCTCTGCCTACTTGTGCTCTCTCTCTCTGTCAAATAAATAAATAAAATCTTTAAAAAAAAATTTAAAAAAAATTATTTCAACAATATTATAATAGATGTAAAGTTTATATCACTCCTGTATAAATTACACAAATTAAATTATAGATGATCCAATAATAGAATGCCTGAAATTTTAATGAGAACAATTGGGAATTCAATATCACTAAGATATTAATACTTTGTTTTAAAATAGTTTTTTGTCTTGCTTTCAACAGAAATAGTATCTTTCGGCAGTTTCAATGCTTTCTTGCTCCAATATCTCCAATATCTCATTTTCTTTAGAGATAATTGCTATATTTGACAGTCTTCCTCTAATACAATCCTCAGATACAACATAAACTTAGGTTTTTTTAAAAATAAAAATTGAATTTTGAGGGGCGCCTGGGTGGCTCAGTTGGTTAAGCGTCCGACTCTTGATTTCAGCTCAGGTCATGATCTCAGGGTTGTGGAATTGAGCCCATGTCGGGCTCAGCGTGGGGCGTAGAGCCTGCTTGAGAGCCTGCTTGAGATTCTCTCTCCTTCTCCCTCTGCCCCTCCCCCTACCTCCCCCTCTCAAAAAAAAAAAAAATGAATTTTGAGAAGCTATATTCCCCACTGGCCAAGTTAGCTATATCCTGAAAGTTACAAAAGTATTTGGAAATTCCTGGTGAATTATTGCTGTAAATATACTCTAATGTCAGAAGAGACACATATTAGAATTTGGAAAGCAATTTCAAGTTTTCAGTTCCTCATACATGGTGACCCATCAATATCACGTCTCTTACTCTGTTTACAAGTTAATTTCAATAGCAAAACTGATGTTCTAAAGCAGTGGTACATAATTAAAATCGCTTATCTCTATCTTAATCTTTCCAATTACGTGTCATCCAGAAAACTGGAATGTCTGTGATATTCTTTCAGTATTGTAAATCTTTCCTTTTTTTAAAAAAAATTTTTTTTATTTATTTATTTTAGAGGTGGGAGGGACAGAGGCAGAGGGAGAGAGACTCTTAAGTAGACTCCATGCTGAGCAGGGAGCCCAATGTGGGGCTTGATCACATGAACCTGAGATCATGACCTGAGCTGAAACCAAGAGTCTGATGCTTAACTGACTGCACCACGCAGGAGCCCCTGTAAACTTTTCTTTTAATAATGAAATAACTGGAGGCTCCTGCGTGGCTCAGTCGGTTAAGCGTCTGCCTTCGGCTCAGGTCATGATCCCAGGATCCTGGGATTGAGCCCTGTGTTGGGCTCTCTGCTCAGAGGGGAGACTGCTTCTCCCTCTCCCTCTGTGTGCTCTCTCTCTTGCCTGCTCTCACTCTCTCTCTTACCCTCTCTCAAGTAAATAAATTTTAAAAAATAATGAAATTACTGTATCTAATGTAGAAAAAAGAAACTGACTTTAAAATATAGTTGGGGGTCATGGAAGGCCTGATCATGAGACTTTCAAAGATCTTATATCTATCTATCTATCTATTTATTTATGGCAGATAAGTTGGTGTCAAAATCAAGAGATTCTGCAATTTATTTAGCATCAGTAACAGATGATTGATAAACATAATCACTGGTTGTCTTCAAAGAGTTTATTAATTTCTTTGATTCTGTCAAGGTCATTATGCACATTGAATTTGGCTCCTGCATCATTTGGCTTGTGTCATTAATTTTACTTCATCTATCATCTAAAATGATTACCAAGTAAATAAAGCTTCAAGATGATATTTTTTCAGAAGTGTACCTTTGGCTTGCATTCTAAGGAATAAAACCATCAGTTTTTAAGTCATTATTGCAAACTGCTCTTTTAACTCAATCTTTCCACCTGACCTTTGAAATTGGCCTCAAATTTAGGTTTGTTAAACATGTTTTTTAATGCAACTCTGTATTTCATGTAGCTGTAAAGGTCTCAGGCAATATTTTAAAGACTCAAGTGTCAAAAGAGATTTTGCTGTATTATTCACTAGTGTACACAGAATAAGAAATATAGAATGTCCCAGAAGTATTCTAGAGGGTTTTCTGTTGCGATTCATTATGTTTCCTACATATATTTGCAGCAGTATATATTCCTGTATTTTCAAATTATGTTTTGTTTAGATGTAGTTTTTTAATAAGGGGTCTCCTGAATCCATGCAATATTTTTTTGTCTATTAGACAACATTTGAAAGGTCAAATGTGCAAAGAGGGGAATAGTTGCATTTGAGAAACGAGGAAGCTGATGGTAATTATTAACTGTTCTACAAAGTTTGTATCAGGACTTGTATCCGATATAACCGAGTATTTCTTAAACATTTCTTCTCTTATCCAAATTTAATTCATCACATCTGGTATTTTTTTCATTCTTCAGTTCTGTTTTGTCCCCTAAATAACGTGAACTATTTTTCAGAGTTGATGTTTACATTCTGCATAAATGTGCTACCATAATATTATCAATAATTACTTGGTTTCTGCCAAATGAAGACAATGAACATTATCACAGTCATACATATTGTGGATGATGCCCTGATTGTTAGATATTGCTTCAAGTGGGGTCATGCCTATTGTGTGTTTAACAGAAGCTCAAGGATATATTTTCTTATTTTTCTGTGTTATTGTTCTGCAGCATCGACAGTTATGTATTTTCAAGTAAGGTTCCACTTTTAAATATGCGGTCCTACCATGGCTGTGCATCTGCTTTTCATTGTGTTTACTGAGAATCTTTGCTGCCTTCTGCCAGGCTTTTATGCATCTTCATGCTTCAGTTTTTTCCTTCATCCACAAAGAGTTTGTAATAAGGATAAAACAGACTTTTTCGAGGTAGAATAAAATGACAGGAGTCTGGCAATTTTTTTCCTCATTTGGAGAAATTTGAGTATAATAATTTTCTCAAAACATCCTATCTATATTGTCCTTAGAAAGTGGAAATTACTTTTCAGAGGTGAATAATGTTCAACAAGAGTGTCCTGTTATGATACACATGACATGGTCATGTGCCTGGATTAAAGAAAGTATATTCAGGAAAACGGTTTCATAGGGGTGTTAGGTCTTCCTGCCTTTCTTACTCTTCTTCAGTATGACTGACACAGAGGTAGAGGGTGCCCGTGCGTGACTTATGCCTGCCACACTCCATTAAATCAAGAGCCTCTGAGGTTCCTTTTCTTCCCCTCTGGCACTTCTTGTATTTTCTCCAAAAATATATTCAAGTATCCAAATAATTTTCCTTCTTTTTCTTCCTTGATAGTTTTCATTTTCTGTTTTCAAATCCTAATTCTGAAAACTTTAAAAATAAAAACGTATAGGGAAAAACAATGTACATAACAGCTTGGTGCTTTATCTTGGCATTTGTAGTATCTTAATATATCCATGTATTAACAAAAGTTAATATTTGTACTGATGACATTTCTGTAACAAAAATTGCCGTGACATAACTTGCTGATCATTATATAATAATCTCTAGAAAATACCTTTGGGACACAGTGAATTATTCATGGAGAATTATTATCCTGTGATTTATCCCACAATGAAAGTACTATACATTTTAGCTTAAACCTCATTAACACGACTTAAGTAGAGTAACAAATATCAGATGACATAAGTGGTAAGATGGAGAGTAAATTTAGCAGGGCTCTACAATTAAAGAGCTTTAAAAAAAAAAAATTAACATGCCTACCAATCATCTATTATCCATTAGCTCCTTGTTTGGAAGCACAAGTAAAATAATGCCCAATAAAAATAACACGATGTTAAAGCAACAGGGTCGTTCAGTGATGAAGCTCATCACGTGCACGCTGAAGCAGAACAATATGAAGCGATGCTGGCAGAACAAGACATAGATCAGGCCCCCGCTTCCGAGCAAACCATCTCGAGCATCGCCTGGCTTCTCAGGGATGGCTTGGCTCTTACGGTCAGGATATTTGAGGGAACCTGGCTGTGTGGTTAACAAAGCTTCCAGAATTGTTCCCTTGCCTCCTGAGCCTCTGGGAAGGGTGGGGTCTATGGCACTGGGGACAGAGGAGGAGCATAAGATGTAGTTGTTTGGGACAGGATATTGATTTCACCTTTTCCTGACTTTTCTCAAAGCTTGGAACTGTCCAAAGCTCCTTGCTGGTGACTGATGGCCACAGATGCCCAGAGTAGGAGGGCTGACAAAGCCCATGGGGCAAGCCCTTAACTTACGCGTGAATGAGGAGACTGGACCCGGATCAGAGGGAAGTATGTTCTGAAGATTCCTTGGAGCTTCTCAGAACTAATTTGAGGTTCTGACCATGAGACAAACATTGTTAGGGAATATTTTTTAAAAATCAAAAGAAAAAGGATGTTTCTGAAAATATCTTTTATGTTCCTCTTCCTGAGCAAACAAAGTCCACATCCAGCTTCTCCTGACCTCCTGGAGTCTGGTCCACCACGCTCTGAGGTTCGGTCTCAGGCCTCCTGAAGGTCGTGACTCAGCACAAGCAGTAACACAGGCTGGAGATGGCAAGCTTCTTCTTCTGCCCCCCACCTGCCCTCAGGTGAGACTCGTCCTACCCCAGTCAGGTCTTCAGCCCTTTGCCTTGGCCATCATGGGACTTCCGAATATGCTGTTCATAGATAATTACCAAGAGCAGGGGGTTTTCCTACTAAGTCTCATTGAGTGTGCCTACCAGAAATCCTGAAATAACTGAAGAAAGCATATATATGTATTGCTGTGACCAAAGAACTTGGTCACTCTCCCTTTTTTAGTGCCTGTAGCCCTCTGTGTGAGAGAAGGGGAAAGGGGGTGGGAAAGTGGGCATACATTCATGCATTGATGTGTCTGCACCTTGGACAAGGAAACCATGTGAGGATTATGGGGACTATCACCTAAACTGAGGTAGGAGAGGTCGTTTATGGATTTCAATTTGCCATGAGCACTGCTTGTATAGAATCAAAATCTTACAGGTACAATTTCTCACTTACCTTCATCTCAGAAAGCTCAGAATTGTTGCTGTTGTTCCAGCTACAAAACAGATTAGGACCTGAAACAAGGGCGGGGAAGGGAGGAGCGTTCCATAGTCCATCTGGACAAAGGGGAGGCTTACTCTCCCAACATCCTCTTTTCCAGGATCATGATTTTCCCACCATCAAATGAGTCTTAGCAACATGTTCAAGCTGCTCTTCTGCAGACATTGGAAGAATGGGGGGATCAGTTAAATATATGAGTTAGGCTAGGCTATGCTGTAGTAACAAAAAAATCCTCAGATCTCAGTTACTTAACACAGAAGAGATGTATTTTTTATTAACCTAAAACCTAGTGGACTCAGACAGCCCTCTTCCATCTTGTAAGTTCATTTTCTGGGGCACGTGTCCTGTAAAGTCACCATGACAGGGGAATTAAGAGAGAGAGCAAGGATCCCATGGAATATTTCTAAGGGTCTGGCCTGGAACTCCCCGCTCATCTTCTGTAATGTAATCACCTAGCCCGAATCTGACTGCAAGAGAGGCTGGGAGACATAGAGGACCAAGTCATATAAGCACTACTTACACAAAAGTATGCATTTGGGATGATCTAAGTAATTTCTGAGGTTTATCAATTCCAAGTAGGACACTTCCATAAGGTCTCTGCAAGGCCAAGGCCATTTTCAGCTGACAACCCTCCTTTGACTCTAAAAATATGCAGTACATTCAGAAGCTTTGGGGGGTATTTCTGGTGTGCATTCCCCAGTTCCCTGCATGAAGACATCCCACGTAATCTGTGTATTGGAACTTTATTTTACAATAGCTGCTGATGCTCAGAAGCTTTGAGAGGCCTGAAACACAGAATCTTGCTTTCTTGGGCTCGCACACTCCTCAGCAGCCCTTCATGATGCTAAAGCAATGTGGTAGGGACATCTTGCAATTGCTGTGTGCCCGGGTACCCAGGACCTAACAGGGTAAACATAAAAACTGATGGCCAGACAGAGCCCCAAGAATGGCTAAAGGTAAAAAGACTGACAATACCAAGTGTTAACAAGGATGTGGGACACTAGAACCATTATATATTACTGATAGGAATATAAAATGGTGCAGCCCTTTTTATTTTTTATTTTATTTTTTAAGATTTTATTTATTTGACAGAGAGAGATACAGCGAGAGAGGGAACACAAGCAGGGGGAGTGGGAGAGGGAGAAGCAGGCTTCCTGCGGAGCAGGGAGCGTGATGCGGGGCTCGATCCCAGGATCCTGGGATCATGACCCACGCCAAAGGCAGACGCCCAACCACTGAGCTACCCAGGCGCCCCTGCAGCCCCTTTTTAAAAACAGTCTGGCAGGGGCACCTGGGTGGCTCAGTCTGTTGAGCAACCAACTCTTGATTTTGGCTCAGGTCATGATCTCAGGGTTGTGAGATCAAGCCCCGAGTAGGGCTCCTCTGGGTGGAGTCTGCGTGGGATTCTCAATAAATAAATAAACCAACAAACAAGTAAAATCTTTAAAATCAGTCTGCCAGCACTCATAAAGTTAACCAGACGTTTACCATTTGCCCCAGCAAATGTATGGGGCAAAAAAAAAAAAAAAAAAAGTGTATTTACCAAAGAAAAATGCAAACCTATGTTCATAAAAACGTGTACTATATCATTCACCGCAGGTTTATTCATATAATCTCAAAACTGGAAACAACCCAAATGTCCACCAAGTGGTGGATGGATAAGCAAATCGTGGTGTCCCTGTACCATGGACCACTACCCGGTCATAGAAAGGAGGAAGGTATGAGAACAAACAACGACGTGGCCTAATTTCAAAACTTAAAAAGTCTGGTTCCATGGTTCCATTTATACGACATTCTGGAAAAGGAAAGATTTGTAACAGAAAGTCACTGAGGGGTTCCCAGGGCTGGGTGGCGGGGACGGGACGGGAGGGAGAGGATGAAGGGCAGAGCAGTACAAGGGAACCTTTAGTACGTGAGAACCGTTCGACGTCCTGATTGTGAGGGTGATTTAACAACTCGATATAATTGCCAAAGTTATCACACTGTGCACTTAAAACTGATGAATTGTATTCGGTGTAAGGAACACCATGAACAAGAAAGGAGGGGTGCAGGATATGGGGACAGCCGGCCAAAATTCCAACCCAAATCAAACAAGCCAAGACGCCCCCACAGTCGGGGGCGCCAATTCCTACCAGCCCGGCGGCCGGACCCCGGGCTCCTGCAGTCCGAGCCTCGGCGGAGGGTGGGCGCGCTCAGGCCCAGCGCCACGCCCTCGCCTTTTGCAAAAGCGGCTGAGCCGCTGCGCCCTCCTCTGGCCGAAGCTGCTACTTCCATTCGCGGCCAAGCGCGCGGCCGGGTCACCGCGCTTTCCCGGGCGCCGCCGCCCCGGCCGCACCCACTAGGAAACAGGTGCGCAAGTCAAGCGGCGGAGAGAGAGGGCGCTGCTGCCGGGTTATGTTCAGGGCGGCGTGTTTGGGGGAGTGGAAGCCCCGCTCCTCCTGCCTCCCCCTTAGGTGCCCTGCGGGGCGCTGCATCTCCGCTCGGATGCCGAGTACCGCCGCCCGTCGCGCAGATGCATCTCAGATGCGCTCGCTCCTCGTCCGCGCCCGAGGGTCGGAGCCTGAAAGTAACGTGAGCGGCAACCAGAGTCTTCCGCTCGGGCTTTGTTTGCCTTCCCCCAACTACCTCCTTCCCCGGACTCGCCCCCATCCGGCAGCCTCTACGACTCCCCGTGGTCGCAGCACCATCGTCCGTTCTTGCCGCACTCGGAGGCCAGCGACAGTTTCTTTCACTTCCCTCGCTCAGGAAAGGACGGCAGCGGTTCTGTCCCGCTCTCCACGACAGGCTTGCAGATTCCCGTCCCCACGGAGGCAGGCGAGTCAGCTCCGTGGTCCTGGCCTCTTTGGCCTCCTTCCCACGTCCCTCCAGGATGAGAAATGAACCCGCTTACCGCCGTGCCTGTTTTCCTGTGGGTTCACCCCACGTCCCACGAGGGCACCATCTGCGAAAACCTTGACCATGGAGATGGTTTGAGCCCGGGGTGCCCTGCTTGGCCCCAGTCCCCGCAAGGGGATGCATTCCATACAGACGTTCGGCCAGTGCCCAGCCTCAGCAGTCTTTTGCTAATTTTGGTTTCTAAAAGTTATGTTGGGGTGCTTGGGTGGCTCAGTTGGTTAAGCTGAGACTCGGTTTCCGCTCAGGTCATGATCTCATGGGTCCTGAGATGGAGCCCCGCAGCCCCCCCTTAGGGCTCTATGCTCAGCGGGGAGTCTGCTTGAAGTTTCTCTCCTTCTGCCCCCACACTGTTCAAGACCAATGGAATCGGAAAGGCCTGCTCCTGCTTGTTGGCGAGTGTTTGAACAAGACCTTTTTGTTTCTGGCCTTGAGAACCACTGGGGTTAGGGGGTAGCGTGGAGGATTTGCTCTATTCCTTATTGCATTTATTTAGCTAATTGAAAAAGAAAATATTTTGAATTGTGTTTTAAATAATAGATCTGATATTAACACCACTTAAAGATTATTTTACTTCCATAAACCAGTGAAAAGAGAAAGCCAAAATAAAGATACATTCTTAACTCCAAAAGAAACTTCACAGTTTTCATACGGGTTTGTTTATTATTACAAGACCCATGAGGTCATAGTTAGTGGTTCAGTGTCTCAGGTTGATAAGCAGTTAAATCTGTTATGCAAACATGGTTGGCAAGAAAACAAACACAATCCTCTAAAATAAGCACTTATGGTCAGTTTCCAATAACAAATACAGGGTGTTAAAGTTACAGGTCAGCAGTCTTGATAGATAACATGAAAACAAACTCTGCATATTAGAAAAGATTGTTGCTCTCTTTAATAAACTGACAGAAACTCTGCTTCAACTGCATGAGATACAGGATAAGTATAGACTTACTTGAATGTTACAGTAATTAGTTGGTAAATATTCTCTAACTTTTCCTTCTTACATTTTTAAGCAACAGCTCACAGCTAACCAGGTGCCTCGCTTAGTGAAAGCACTTATATCAACCACATCTCCATTTAAAGTTTTCATAATACCATTGAAACTTTTGGGCCATAGTTTCACACTATAATTTTAACCAAGATTGAATCAAAGTATTTGGACTTTCAATTTTCTACTTCACTCGTACTAACGGGCACTTGGATGGGTTCCGTTGTTAGCCTAACCAGTCCTTGCTTCGGTGACAACTCCCTACACACGTGCAGCTATTGTGAAGGCTAGATCCTTCGAGGTGGAACTGTGGAAAGATTGTGTGTATTTTACATTTGATAGAGTATTGTCAAGTTATAATTTAAAGAGGCTGTTGCGGGGCGCCTGGGTGGCTCAGTTGGTTAAGCGACTGCCTTCGGCTCAGGTCATGATCCTGGAGTCCCGGGATCGAGTCCCGCATCGGGCTCCCTGCTCAGCGGGGAGTCTGCTTCTCCCTCTGCCCCTCCCCCCTCTCATGTGCTCTCTCTCTCTCTCTCTCTCTCATTCTCTCTCTTTCAAATAAATAATCTTAAAAAATAAAAATAAAAAAATAAAGAGGCTGTTGCAATTTGCGTGATATATTAAAATATCCATTTTCTACATCCTTGCTAACATCTTGTATTTAAAATTTTTTTTAATTTTTTTTCAAATTTTTATTTATTTGACAGAGAGAGAGTCAGAGAGAAAGCACAAATGGGGGGGCGACAGGCAGAGGGAGAAGCAGACTCCCTACTGAACAAAGAGCCTGATGTGGGGCTTGATCCCAGGACCCTGGGGTCATGACCTGAGTGGAAGGCAGATGCCTAACTGACTGAGCCACCCAGGCGCCCCTAAAAAATGTTTTTAAACTTTAAAATATTCCAGTAGTGTGCAAGGCAAGGAAGAGTGGTTTCTCATTGTCCTAATTCTATTTACATAATTATGATCCACTTGGATCTCTTCTTCTATTTAAGCTTCTTTCCTAATTTTCTATCAAATTATAGGTTTTCCTTACTAATCTGCAAGTGTTCTTTATATGTTAAGTAAACGAATCCTTTGTTATGTGTGTTGCAAGTATCTTTTTGTTATCTTTTCACTTTATTCTTTCATACAGAAAGTTTTAACCTTATATAATGGAATTGATTGATCTTTGTCTTTATGGATTGAGTTTTAGGCCTTCCTTTGAAAAATTTTTCTTTCCCTGAGATACAGAATGAAAAATGCGTATCAAAAATCCAGAAGTACCTAATTTGTGAAAACATGGTTATTCTCCATGAGCCGTCTGGAATTTGTACCCCCCAAGCAGGATAAGGGCGCAGTAGAAATCACCACCCCTGCATCTGTCGGGCCATTGATCTCAGCACTAATCTTGGCAGTTCCCAGGGAGGCAGAGGGCTGGGTTCCAGGGGACCCCATTTGGCCCTTCTAGCCATAATGGCCTTTACTCCATGGGTCAGGGAGACCATGTGAACGTTCTGCCAGTTGCCAAGTTTATCTATTCCTTCTATGCACATGGGATGGAGGAGTGGGTGTCCATGTTGGACATCCTGTGACAGGGACTTGCGCCAGGACGCAAGCCATCACGTGACCTCCATGAGCTCCCATTCTGTGTGGCGGTCCTTAGTGATATTTCAGGTCTCTGGGGATTCATGTCAGTTCAGAGCCAGTATCTGGTAACTCCTGGGAGGTTTGTGTATTTCCTTCTCCAGTCCCAGTTACCAGGGTAAATGGCCACAGTTTGCTCCGGGAAAGCTTTGGAAGAAAATTCTAACTACACTCTTTAGCTGCATTATACTTGGTTCTGGGGCTTTGGGTCTGTGAACTGAGAAAGAGGCCATGCATTCCTCTAGGATCATTTGAGTTAGGTTTCTGCTAGTAAATCCACATTTGTCCTTATATAGCTCAAGTTGCGTTTTAGTAGGCTATCTACTAATTTCGTTCCTAAAGACACCATGATTAGTCATGGCCACAAATCCCCGCTGGACTGTTCTGTCCTTGTGTCAATTATGCCCACCTGGTCTATTGGATCAGCGGTAACCCCTGGGCCTACAGAGAACAGCCATCACAGAGCTATTCAAAGAGTTTTGCAGTTGTCCCATCCCCAATACACCTGTCCGTGTGTGTGGAGAGTGCTCCAGGGTCTGCCAGTGGGGTAGGACTGGGGCGAATGAGTGCCAACCAGGGTGCATAGAAAGAACTCATTCTGATCTTTCCACCTCTCTGACCCTTTGCAGGAAGGTTCTGCTTCTCTCTGACTGCAGGCTACTGTGGAAGGCAGAAGAGTTGCCGATGGAACTAAAGTGCTAATTGGCTGACCTTAAGGAGAGGATCCTGGGTCATCCAGGTGGTCCCCATATAATCACAGGAGTCTTTAAATGGAGAAAAGGGAGGCGGAATAGCCAGTGTGAGGGGCTGGTGGCAGGAGAACAATTTGGTAGCTGCTGTTGGCTTTGAAGACGGAGGGAAGAGTCTCAAACCAAGAACTGCCAGGCGGCTGGAAGCAATAGGAAAGCAGGTTCTCCCCTGGAGTCCCCAGAAAGGAATGAAGTGCTGTCAACACCTCAATTTTAGCCTGGGAAGGCCCATTTTGGACTTCTGACCTCCCAAACTTCCAGGTAATTCTTTACATTTGTTTATGTTTTAAGCCACTAACATGTGGTAACTTGTCACAGCAACAGGATTGACAATAGCTACCACTGAAACCAAACTTCAACATAATGTCATGCCTGGGTTCTAGAGCCAACAGGTTCAAACCTGAATCTGAGACGAGTATGCCCATGACGATACATCTAGGCTTATCAAGCCTTAGAGTCCGTGGTGTGCTGGTAAAGGCTCACTGATCAGCAATCCCGGGCGCGGGGGAAAGCCTGGCTTCTAGTGCTGGCTCATCTCTGAGTTGTAAATATTCCCACTATTGCTCTCTCTAAGCTATAAACATCTCAGCCCTGAAGACAGACCTGGGGAGAGATTCGGAGTGGGCCACGAGGTAGTATTCCCACTACGCAGAAGCGGTAGAGGCAAATAACCTCAAAAGCATCGATAATAGTAAAATGTAGGGGAGAGAAGTCAGAGTGGTAAGTTTTGAGTATTTATTTTTAGTACACCTAACTGTGAGTTTATGCGATTCCAGTTTTAATAAGGTCTGTGTTTCACAAGTACCCCAAGCCCTGAAAAATGACTATTTGGCTCTCACCAGCCCATTCTAGTGAACTCTCCTACACCCCACCGCAGCTTCTCCTCTGCGGTCTGCCCCACTTAGCACGCACTCTTACGTACACTCCCTGGACTCCTGTCACACAAATTGGTCAGAGCAGAGCAAGCCTAGTGTTGATCTGCACTAGGCTGGGATCTCATTCTTCTTAGGAGTCTGGAGGCACCTCCTGGGAGTCATTGAAAGGTTTTAGACAAGTGTAGGTAGTTTCCAGGATGGGAGAGGGATAGCCTCTGGCGACAAAGCAGATGTAAGGGGAACTGGGGGGTGAGGGTGGTTCAGAATTCTCAGCTTCATTTGTGTCTGCTCAGATGTTCCCATCTGAGAGCCCCACCCTTGTCCACCAGAGCCTTACTTCCATGCAGTGGTTCTCAGACGGCAGCCTGCCTCCAAATCACTGGGAGGACTTGATAAAACCCTGGTTGGAGGCCCCATCCTGACGGTCTGATCCACTGGGCCTTTGGTGAAGCCAGAGAATTGGCATTTCTAATGAGTACCCAGCTGATGCTGTTGCTGGCTGGAATGGAAACTACATTTTGAAATCGTCTAGTTTGAGAGACCTGGTGGGTTTGAATGTTTATTCGTTGTTGCAGTTTTGCAAACCTGACAACCCGGTGTTGGGCTTGGCCAGCAGCCCCATTGGTCTGGGATTACAGGCGACGCAGGATTCCTTCACAGCTCCCTGCGAGGCTGCTGACTTGCCAGTTCTGTTCTCAGTAGGATATTCCTGGCCTTCCATTTCTCCTGATTCCTCTGCACTCACTCTAGTTCCATTAGAAAGTCAGTGGACCCTGCAATCTCTATAATCACTAGTTCAGTTAACCTTGAAAGTGTCACAAACCACACCCCCCACCCCACCCCCACCAAAGAGAATGGCTTAAAGAAACCATCATTTTATTTAAATGCTCACAGTTCTGTGGGGCAGCCAGTACCTTTTTTCTGGTCTGAGCAGCTTGACCGGTGCCGGATGGTCTAGAATGGGGTGCTTGGTGCCTCAGCTGGGATGCGGGAGATGGCTGGGGCCTCTCTTCACGTTGTCTCCCCCTCCAGGAAGCCCACCTAGGTGTCTCTGCATGGTGGCCCAAGGACTGCCAAGGAGCGAGCCATGAATGCTCGATAGCTTCTGCTTCTGTCACATTTGTGGATATCCCAACAGCCTAAGGAGAAGATGGCTAAGGCCAGAATCAGGGTGGGGAGAGAAACCCTACCTTTCTTAGGAGAAACTGCAAATTGCAGCTGTTCCTTTTTCAGTTTTATTGACACATAATTGGCATGTAACCTATCAGTGTAAGGTGTACACGGTGATGATTGGATATTAGAAAATTTCTTCCTGGGGCGCCTGGGTGGCTCAGTTGGTTAAGCGACTGCCTTCGGCTCAGGTCATGATCCGGAGTTCCGGAATCGAGTCCCGCATCGGGCTCCCTGCTCGGCAGGGAATCTGCTTCTCCCTCTGCCCCTCCCCCCTCTCATGTGCTCTCTCTCTCTCTCTGTCAAATAATAAATAAAAAAATCTTTATAAAAAAAAAAATTTCTTCCTAAATGTATAATTGCTGAAGCAGAGCCTTGGCGTGCCAGGAGGGCACACTCAGGATAGTTTGAGGAGCCTTTACTAAAGGGATTATTTGCCAAGGTGTATGCAGAATTAAAACAAATGTGTCATGTTTAGTACAATGTCGTGGAGTTAGCCCTTATGGGGTCCTTTGGGGATTGTTGCTTCCTAAGCTCGAAGGGACAAGGAGAGGGCAGAATTTCTAGAACCCTGAGAGAGTAGCTGCATAGGGATATTTTTCTGCTGGTAGCTGAAGCCTTCTATAGACGATAGGGTCAACTCCTGATAACCCGATAGGGAGGGTGCCAGGGGAATGAATACCTTGACATCTCTGCTTTCATGCCCTCCGATCATCTGCTGATGTCTCCCTTGGCCAGTCCTGACTGATAGCAAAGAGGAGGGAGCCACTGACCTATTCCCTACAGGTCAGCCTCCCAAGACCTAGAACGAGGTGGTTGTGGGGGCCCATAAAGAGCCTCCTGCTGCTCAGGGCTGGCCAGTCTGTCCATGTCTGGGTCAGATGAAGGAAAAGTAATACTCCTTGTGATAACTAGAATTATCACCCTTTCCAATTTAATCATCCATGGATTGATCAAGAATGCATGTGAGCTCTGAGGAGGCTAGTCGCAACAGGGTTCCATTTTGTAGACAAGGCAACTGGGTAAGTACCTGGGCCTCTGAGCTTTAAAGTCCTACAGCTGGTAAGTGGGATTAGAGCCCACTTGAGTTCTTTGATTCTATCACACATGCTTCTGTGCGGCTGAGGCTACGGTGTAAGCAGACTCTCTCCTTAATGCCCATAACCAGTTTGCTAGGGCCACTGTAACAAAGTCCCCCAAACTGGATGACAGCACAACAGAAATTTCTCAGTACTGCAGATGAGAAGCCTAAGACCAAGGTGGCAGCAGGGGTGGTTGGTTCTCGGGAGAATTTGTTCCCTGCCTCGCAGGGATGTGATGGTTTGTTGGCAATTTGGCATTTCTTGGCTTGTAAATGTATTCCTCCCACCCCCACCCCCCGATCTCCATTTTCATCTCCGTGTGATGGTCTTTCTGTGTGCATATCTGCCTACGTGCAAATGTCCCCTTCTTACAAGGACACCAGTCCTATTGGATTAGGGCCCATACGAATGACCTCATTAACCTGATCATCTCCAAAGACCCTGTTTCCTATTAAGGTCACAGTCACGGGTCCTGAGGAGGTAAGGTTCTGTTTTCTCTTTACCTGGTTTGAATCTGTTCTGAAAGGTAGGTGTCGCTGTTGCCTGCTCTGTGATTGTTCTCAACCAAAGCCTGGGGTAGAAAAACCGGGCAATATAGTCACTGAATGAGAAACTGTATCCAAGGTTACGGGAACCCAATCTTTGCAACTGCTAGACATTTTCTTGTTCACTTAACTCTGCAATCCATTTGGGGGCTTGTCCGTGGCAAAATGTGGAAGCTTCCTGGCTTTTCTCTTGGACCCCGCTCAGCTATCATGTTTGCATGCGCTGGCCTCGGGGACGAAAGGCGGAAGACCAGGCACTGGGGAAGTCAGAGCTAAGGCCAAGGCCGTCCAGATCTCTCCATGTCCCGGTCACTGCATCTGCGCTGCTGGGTAGCAGAGAGCACTGGCTTCTGCTCAGCGGCTGTTGGGATTGTCATGGGTCACAATGCTCTTAAGAAGCATGCTGGGGCCTACCATGAACCCTCGTTCTCATCTTTTATCGGAGCTAAGAGGTTTATTTAAAATTCTCCATTGGGGCTCAGTCAGTTAAGTGTCTGACTCTTGATTTGGGCTCAGGTCATGGTCTCAGCGTTGTGAGATTGAGCCGCTTATGGGGCTCCACACCCTCCTCAAGATTCTCCCTCTCCCTCTGCCCCTCCACCCGCTCCCTCTCTTAAAAAAAAAAAAAAAATTCTCCCCTGGGTTTCCATTTCAAGATTGAATTTAATATTGTGAAAGAAGGGCTTAGTGCCACACGGTAGGGGTGAGGAGGAGAGTGGGGTGGGATCCTCTTATTCAAACACTCTGATTCCCACTGTCTGAGGCACGGAGTCCATTCAGTGACCAGGTCATTTGGGGCCCTCTCCTTTGCTCCCCCTTGTAGGATAACCGATGGCAGGGAGGTGCATTTATAAAGGTTGAGGCTCAAATAATACAGCCCTTCCTTTATTTTCTCCCCCCTCAAACACAAACACGCGAAATGCATGGCTCCACAGGAAACTGCTGGAAAGAATCCTGCTCTGTGGGCAGGATAGGTGGGGCAGGGGAAGAAGAGGAAATGCATCTGCTCAGGGAGCTGGGGGGGGTGCTGGGGGTCACGTGGGGGGGCAGCTGCTCCTGGTGGGGGGGTCGAGGAAGAGGGCCAGGAGAGAGAGGAAGGGGAAGTCAGGGGCAGTGTGCGGCCACCTGTTTCAAAGGCGGCCAGAGGGTTCTGCAGCAGCCTTGTCTCTGTGGCCTGTGGGAGTGGAGGAGTCTCTTCCTGGATTTCCAATCTCAAGGATGCATTGGGTTGGCTATAGGTGTAGATAACCATTCATGTGGTGGCGGGCTGGTTCTGATCCTACTTACTCGCATAGATGTAGGTATTGCTGTCATTGGCTCAGTTTTAAATTTCCTTACCTGCATTACCTTTCCTGGTTGGGCAGCATGGTGGGCGTGTATAAAACAAAGTGTGCTTTAATTGTTATCCCTTTCGTGAGGGTTTCTGGACAAACAGTCCCATAACTGAAAGAAATTTCTTATCCAACTCTTAGTCGGGATTTTTAGTTAGGGCTAGACCTGTAACCATGGTGACATTTTAGGAGGCTCTCTGATCAATCCGATGTAAATTCCTTGGGGCAGGAGCCGTTGTTCTCATTTTTTTATGTGTACAGCTGAAAAACAAAATCATGGGCCCTTGATAAATGGTGGTTCTTGTTATCAGTGAAGATTCCCTCCCTTCCCCCGTCTAGTTGGAGAGACGAACCAATAATTATGACAACTCTTAACATTTATAGTAACAGCCTTTATCATATCTCAGCCCTTGGGAAGGAGAGCACAGCGTCAGGGACATCTTGCTGGGTTGGGGCCAAGTTAGCGGGAGTCAGAGGGTGTGAAGGTGTCTTCGTTCCTGAGCAGCCTTTGGCGGGGGGCGGCGCGGCCCAGAGAGGAAGGACCGAAAGGATAGACGGTCAGTGTGGCTGGAAAGCAAGGGTGGAGATGGTAGGGAGGCTGGCCCTGGGAGAGTGAGAGCGCTTGGCTCCGTGGATCAGCAGGAGCACTCCCTGCCCGAGGGGAGGATGGACAGGCGCGGGGGTGATGATGACCAGACGCCAGGGGGCCAGAGTAGGAGAAGTCGGAGTCATTAGAGGGGGACTGGTCAGGACCTGAACACGTTGTGCTTTGGGATGAGAGAGGTCAACTGACGCCCAAGCTGTTAAGGCAGGAAGGATGTGGACTGAGTGCTGGGATTATCACACCTCCCTAGGAGATTCTAATAGTGTAGCCAAGTTCGAGAACCACTGAGCATGGCAGGCTTGTATACACCAGGCATGATATGAATAGCTAGGAACATCCCTTTTAACTAGTAGTTCTCAAAGTAGGGTCCCTGAACCAGCAGCATCAGCATCCTCCAAGAACTTGATAGACATGTAATTCTCTGGTTCTTAATGAATCAAACTCTGGGAGTGGGGCCTAGCAGTCTATTTTAACAAGGGGAGAGAATCATAAGGGTTCTCTAGTTGAGAACCATTGACTTAAAGGAGTGAATCTCTAATGGTGGAATTCCAGGCATCAGTGAATTATGTTAAGAAATATACTGGGGACAGAGCGACTTTCTCCTTGCCTCCCAAATAATATCCACAGGCAACTTTCCCATGTTTCCTATTCTTTTAATTGGGGGAAGAATGAACATATTCTGTCTGTACCCTTTGTCTTTCCATAGATTAAAAATCTGTCAAATACAGCAAAGCAGCATGCTGGTGATTATTGCCTTCTAAGATGACTTTCCTCCCAAGTGTCAGAATGAGGAGGGATCATTTTTGTCCTTTTACCCCAGTGTGAGGCATAGACTTTTTTTCTGCCTCTCAACAGTCTTTTCTTTAAAAAACACAAGAGAGCAATTGCTCTTCCACTTCCTGTGCCTGCAGGGCACACCCACCCCTCCACATGCTTCTCCTGTTACTAAGAGCTTCCCTGTGTGGTGGCTTCGGAGAAAACCCGGCCTCTGCCCTCCTGAATTTATTCTAGGTGGTGAGGAATGAGGAATGGTGTGCGGAATCTCCTGGATAACAAGCCTGACAATAGCAAAGTCTTACCCCTCCTGATCCCAGTTAGCCCTTTAACGGCCTTTAATTTCTTATCCAGAAGAAATGAGCAATGGGAGTGATGACCGGAACTGATGCAGGCTCTCTGGTGTAAATGCTGGAGAGGGACCCCCACCTCCTCCCCTCAGGTAACTTCCTTTTGCCCCCCTGCCCTCTTGCCCTTGCATTGTGGGGATTGCTCAGAACTCCCGGTGTTCTGCAAAAAAGTACATTAGCAAACAGCTGGGTTTCTGTACTACAGGACTTCTCAGGGCCTTTATAACCCAAATAGGCTTTGGGAAGCTCCAAAGAAGTAGCTGCAGTGTGCAGAGTTGTCTAACTCTTAAACACACAACCTCACTTACCAGGGAGGTGTTCTGTGGACCACATTCTGGGAAGACTGATCTAGTTGTAGCTTTCAAGGAACTAGCAATAACTAGCAGTATCAGTGAAGAACACTCGAATCTGAAGTTTCGGAATATAGTTCCTATAGTCTCCTTGCTCAATAAATGGGCACAATCTTCCCCTCCTTCCTTCCAGCCTGAATTTGATAATCTTTGGTCCTGAATACTTCTTTTCACCTCTAGTTTTCTGCTGGGTTTTAAATGGACAAATGCATATAAAACCCAGGAATCTCTTTAGCTGCTTATGTACGATTCATGCCCTGTCCATAAGCTGTCATGTCATTTTGTATTCTGAAAGTGACACCAGCCAAGCCAGCCTTCAGCAGAGACT
Source organism: Mirounga leonina (assembly GCF_011800145.1). Classification (NCBI taxonomy): domain Eukaryota; kingdom Metazoa; phylum Chordata; class Mammalia; order Carnivora; family Phocidae; genus Mirounga; species Mirounga leonina. Next base: position 38,586,022 of record NW_023270451.1, on the reverse strand, counting down.
GCCAAGTCCTTACTGCCTGGAAGGCGGGAACCGGGCAGGAAGCTTTTCTCCCCTCTCCCATTTCCCATTCTAGTGAAACAATAACTCTGTTCTAGAAGTACCATAGAAAGAAAATGCTCAGCCCAGCTCTTGGAAAAGACCAGAGTTGACCTGATAATATGCTGATGATGCAGATCTGGCAGTTAGTGAATAAAGCATGCTCCTGTTCTATTTTTTGAAAGCCCTTCATACATATTTATCCCCAATGAAATGAGGATAAAAGATCCAGGGGTGCCCCCCGCCCCCGCCCCATGTAAAACCATCACTAAGATGTTGACTTCTCAAGGGCTTGAGGATTGCCAAGGAGTGTATATGTTGGGGGGGAGGGCGTCATGGATGCTGTTGTACCCCCCCCCCCTTGATTGAGTATTGGCTTTTGGCAACTCCCAGCTACCCTTGGTCTCTGGAGAAGTGCCCTTGGCCAAATGGGATCCACCTCTGCCCTTGCCCATGACCAGCGCCTCCCCACCCCCATGGCCAGGGGCAGACCCTGCCATTGACTGAGTGGCAACAGCACAGAATGCCAGCCCCATTGTCCCAACGTAGGACTACTATCTTGTACATTGTGGGTTCCCCGTGGGCTCAGGCGAAAGCCAGGATCCAGCTCTGCCTACCTGCTTGCTTACTTCGCTCCTTTCCCTGACAGTCCTGCTTCTGTTGCGTTCGGCGTTGCCAGACCTAGCAATTAACAACACCCCTTCGATTTAAATTTCAGATAATGAATAACTTTTGAGTTGAAGTATGTTCCACGAAATATTTGGGTCATACTTGCATTGAAGTTATTTGTTGGTTATCTGAAATTAAAATTGAAGGAGACATCCTATATTTTATCAGCAACCCTATTTGTACCCCTTCTCCTGAGAGGATGCCCCCAATAAATCATTCGAAAGAGTTGCTGTCTCAAGCTCTGTTTTCGGGAATCTCCTAAGAAAGTGGGGGAGGGGGCAGAAGGAAGGAATAGACACAGTTGGAGGTGCTCAGGATCCTTTATTCAAAATGACCAGCCTAGTGGCCTGTAAGCAGCTTCCCTTGCAAGCCAAATTCTAGGAATCTGAGGACCAGACCTGGTCGCAGTTCGGCCTGGCCCCTGTGAAGAGCAGTCAGTTCCCAGAGAAACCACAGTGGCCTCCCAATCTCCCCAGAGCAGGATTCAGCTTTCTTAGGTTGGACCTAATTAGGCATGAAATCTTGATGGGAACAGATGCCAACAGATTTTATTCCACTTAAATGCTGCTTCCTTTGCAGCCCTCGTGGGTTACCTCATTGACTTGAGTCCTAACGGCAATGACTGAGCTTCATCACCTCCTCTTTCAGCAGAGTAGACCTCTGGTCTCACATGGCCGTATTCACCTGAAGACCACCATCACTCTCTGAGCTCCATCTGTGAGACGGGTCTGGCCTCATAACCCACTCACGCGCGAGTCTCACGGATCCGACTGAATGATGCATTGCAGTGCACTATTTTCTGGTACAGCACAGTGATTCCAAATAATGTGCAAATATATCCGGGGATCTTGTTAAAATGCAGGTTCTGAGTCTGTCTATGGGCGAGCCTGAGGTTCTGCATTTCTCCTAGCTCTCAGGTGACGCCAGCCATCAATATTCTCCTCCTCTTATAGATGATCAACCAACCAGCCCTGATGAGCACACAGGTGCTAACTGGAGAGCTGAGATTGGAACCCGGTGATCTGGCCCCAGAGCCCATGTGCTTTACCACTAAATCAGGGCAACAGGGAAGCTGATTAAAAGTCCGGGGGGCTGGATGGGTATGCAGAGGAATTGACAGGGTGCTGGGCCAGGAGACTCCCAGAAACTCCGAGAGGTGGCCAGATCCCCTTGGTTCACGTTCAGCTACTACCTCTCGCTGCATGAGCTAGGATGTCCCTTCACTTGGTGAAGGCACTGTGAGATGGGGTCATAGCAGTGAGCCCTGACAGTGCGATTGGAGGATTCCGTGGCATAATGCATGTTAAGTGCTTAGCACTGAGCATGACGGAGTAGACATGTAATAACTGGTCACTGTTGTTGTTAACGTGACCTCACACCATTGTCCTTGTGCAAGCAAGGCCGTGGGCTGTGAAGGACTTGCAGTGGATACGGGGGGAGCTGGCCTCGGGTCAGGCATGGGCTGGAACGCTGTCCTTCTCTTTCACGGTCTGCTTTTCCTTGTTGTTCTGCAGCAGCTTCTTTTTCTTTAGCACGGCACTTCAACGATGACGTTCAGGTCCTGCTGTTTCTAGAAGTCCGTAGGCATGCCACAGCTAGCACCTATTAAAAATGGATAAAGGCTTCTCAGGGGAGGCAGCATCATTCTCCGACTCTCATATGTAGCAGCGACACTCTCTGTGCCACCTAAAGACATGTTGTCCCCGGGAAGATGAAGGGGCACATCAGACCACTGTGGGAATAGACAGTGTAGACAGCGTACCCGGACAACTCCGCCCCGAGCCTTATTTGCCTCCATGGAGTTGATAGCTTAATGCCTTCCCTCCTTGCGTCCTTGTGGCAACTCCCTCCCAACAACTGTCACTTGGCTTTTCTAGTGGAGTCTCCCTGGGGCGAGCTGTAAATTGCCATAAATGTAACCCATCCTGGCAGCAGGGTATTACCTGCATTCACCCTGAGCACAGGTCCGCATGTTCTTGTCACCTTCTTGGAATAACTGGGTCTCAGTACGTAAAAGCCACTGCCACTCACAGACGCTGACTAGACTATTAGAGTATCACCGGTCCCCAGGAAGCAAACACAACTTCCAAAAGAAAGAAAAGTGCTGTGTGTTGGGGAAGACTGAGCTTTTTATTTTTAGCTGTGAATGATAGGTAAAATTATGACTCTAGATTGTGATTCCTCAGGATTTGGAACAGGGTAAGGTTTATTTTCATTTTTTAAGTATAAAATAAGTTATTACAGCAACCAGGAAAGTGGTTTTTTTTTTTTTTTTAAGATTTTATTTATTTATTTGAGAGAGAGAGAATGAAAGACAGAGAGCATGAGAGGGAGGAGGGTCAGAGGGAGAAGCAGACTCCCCACTGAGCAGGGAGCCCCATGCGGACTCGATCCCGGGACTCCAGGATCATGACCTGAGCCAAAGGCAGTTGCTTAACCGACTGAGCCACCCAGGCGCCCCAGGAAAGTGGTTATTTAAAACACTTTTCGAGATATGCAATCAATCGTCCTTTGCAGAATAGCATTCTATGGTGGAACTTGGTGCAGTGATGGAAACGTTCTCTGTCTGCTCTGCGCAGCAGTGTGGACAGTAGTCCAGGGTGGCTCTTGAGCACTGGAAATATGGCTTGTGTGATGGAGGATAGAATTTATTTTAAAGATTTTATTTGAGAGAACAAGTGGGGAGACGGACAGAGGGAGAGGGAGAAGCAGGCTCCCCGCTGAGCAGGGAGCCCAACGTGGGACTCGATCCCAGAACCCTGGGATCATGACCTGAATCAAAGGCAGACGCTTAACCAACTGAGCCACCCGGGCACCATAATTCCAAGTTTTTAAAAATAAGTTTTAATAGCCATACATGGCTAGTGGTTACTGTCCTGCATAGTGCAGCTCTAGAGAGAAAAAGAACCTGATGCATCAAAGCCTCGAGAGGCTTACTGTTAGCATATGGAATATCAGGAGAGTCTGAAGGCAGCATGCTAAATTGAAAGTATTGGCCAGCCACCACATGGTCTCCCCTACTTGCCCCTCCCTCCACAGGAGGTGACTCTTCCAGGATGATAATGTAATGAACAAAATGTCTCTTCCTTGCCCTGCGGAATTCGTTGTTATAGTTCAGAGGCTCTTTTTTTTTTAATTTTTTTTTAAAGATTTTATTTTTTATTATTTATTTGACAGAGAGAGACACAGCGAGAGAGGGAACACAAGCTGGGGGGGTGGGAGAGGGAGAAGCAGGCTTCCCACTGAGCAGGGAGCCCGATGTGGGACTCGATCCCGGGACTCCAGGATCATGACCTGAGCTGAAGGCAGTCGCTCAACCGACTGAGCCACCCAGGCGCCCCTAGTTCAGAGGCTCTTAATGAACAAGGGTGCAAATTGTAAAATCCTACACACTGTAATGTGACTCCGTTACGGGAAGGCAGGGATAATTCTCGGTGTGGGCCTTTGGACCACCTCCATCCAGCATGGGTGTCCTGTTTTGCCCTCTCTTTTTCTTTCCTCCACCTACCTTCTCCCTGTTCCCCACCCCAGTCTATGATTTAGTTGGACCCAAGGAAACTCTGGGAATTGCTTATTTCCTGGTAGAAATGATAATAATACTGTAGCATGGATGACTCTTAGGTGTGATCTTTAAACAAAATTGCCAAGCCGGACAGGAGTTGAATCTCCGGTATTTGGGCAGACAGGCTGAGAGGCAGCCTCGTGGGAGCCACGCTCGGTCCTCTGAGTCTTGATGCTCCTGGAGTGTAGCCAGGGAGCTGGGCAGGAATCCTACAGCCGCAGAGTGGTCTCCACTCCACCGCGGTTTCCCTTTTCTGCCCAGGGTGACCCATCAGCGCAAGCTTACTAGACCCACAGAGTGAAAGTAAAGTGCTCTTTGTGCCCCTGAGGCAAGGGAACATAATGGCCTGACCCCCCTCTTAGAATGGAGGAGGGAAAAAATGATAGAACAAAACCCAAACTAGCCAGGTTTTTAGTGCTCAACAGCCATCCATGGAGAATGTTACTCTATGGGACAGCATAGCTAGGGAACATCTCCATCCTCCCAGCGGGTTCTGTTGAGACCAATCTCTGGTCAGATCTTACATGCATTAACCCATTGACCAATGAGTTAGGTAGTAGTGGTGTTCTCATTTCAGAGAGAAGGAATGAAGGCCCAGAGAGGCTTACGATGACCCAGATACCCAATGGCCCAGTACAAGTTTGCAATCCAGGTGTTTCGGACTTTTGATCACCTCTTACCTCAGAGCTTAAGAGGCGACTCACCTCTGCAACGGTGTGTGGCTACCTTAAGACCGTGTTACAGACAAATGTTCAGAATACCCTGTGAGAACATGGTGATTAGAACAGGGAGAGTATTTAGTAACTGGGAGAGTGGAGTGGTGGGCCATATGCAAGAGCAGGAGGTTTTGCCTTGTGAGCCCCAAGTCTCAGCCCCAGAGAGATGTGGAAATCTCCGTGGTCTGTCCTCATTGCCTTAAATAACCTACGATAGAGCCCAGGCTTCTCAGACAATGGTGTGATTGTTCAGTGCTCTGCTTTTGAGACCAGCTTCTGTTATCCAGCAGATGGAGGCCTACTTGTGACCAGATTCAGATCTCACCAGTCTGGTGCAGTCATGGGGGCCTGTCTGGACCTGAGCCTCAGTGTCCTTCCTCAGGCCCCCATCTCAGGCCCTCCCAGCAGCCTCAGCTCCATGGGTTTGCTGACTGAAATTAGAGCTCAGGGCAGCACAGGACCCACGTGGAGGGCAAAGGACATCTCTATACATGTTCCCTGTATTTTTAGATATCAAGGGGTCTGGACAGACAGACAGCTTCTCCCAAGATCAGTGGCCCCCTTCATGGAAATCACGGGTCTAAATAGGAAGTCTGCTAAGAGAGGGTGGAAAAGAACAAAGGAAGACTAAGAAGGGGAGATTAAAGATTTTTTCTTTGATTAATTTTCCCCCACTTAAGGTTTGTAGGCCACACATTGGATTATACTGGAAGCGTTTAAAAAGATTTAACTCTTATTAATATGCCACAAAGCTATGTAAACAAAAGTTTGTCTTAGATGTGGGGTTTTCAAAGAGCGAATGCAAGTGAGGATCTATTTTGTTAAAAAGCCAAAAATGTATGATTGTAATGAAGGAAATTCTTTTTTTTTTTTTACTTTTTTAAAGATTTTTATTTATTTGAGAGAGACAGAGAGAGAGAGAGCACATGAGAGGGGGGAGGGTCGGGAGGGTCAGAGGGAGAAGCAGACTCCCTGCCGAGTAGGGAGCCCGATGCGGGACTCGATCCAGGGACTCCAGGATCATGACCTGAGCCGAAGGCAGTCGCTTAACCGACTGAGCCACCCAGGCGCCCATAATGAAGGAAATTCTTAATAAATATTTGCATAGTACTCTTCAATATACAAAGTCCTATTCTATACATTATGTCATTATTGGCCCTGGTAGATGGGTGGGATTATTATTCTTCCCACAGAGCCTAAGCAGACTACAAGGTCATGGGATTTGGAATCAAATGGATCCAGATTTGGATTCCATCTGTTCTTTAATCTGTGTGACCTTGGACAAGACCACTTAGCCTATGTTTCCTCAGAGGTTGGATGGCATCTATTTGTCTAGGATGATTGCCACCAATACATTCAACTACAATCCAAGAGCATCAGGAGGGAGAAAGAGTCAGGAGAACTAGTGGAAGCAGCCAGGGAGCAGTGACAAGAATTGAGGTCAAGTTCAGGCCTGGCAAGAAGGATCAAAGAGGAAATCTAATCCTGCAGTCTGTGTCCAATACAAAAGCAAGTGGCTGAGTGTGGCAGACATACCCTGAGGTGACCCCCAGTGAGTCGTACCCTTGTGTCCCCCCTCCTCTTGAGTGCGGGTGAAACTGCACTCAATATAGCGGTTGACAGCTATAGTGATTGGGTAACTCAGCAAGTGGGAGAAGGAGACTCTGTCTGTAGCTGTGAAGAAGGGTGCCGCCATGTTGTAAGATGACCACACAGCAGGGGACTGTGGGTGAGCTCTCAGAGATGAGAGCCCCTCCCCCGGCCCCCGCCCCAGCAAAATGCCTGGGCCCAGAGGCCTACAGCCACGAGGAGAAAGCTGCTAACGACTTGGGTAAGCTCAGAAGCAAGTTCTTCTCTAGTCAAGTCTCCCGCTGAGAACCCAATTGACAACCACAAAGACCCAGAGCAGAAGACCCAGCCATGCTGTGCCCAGACTCCTGACCATTGGAAGCTGTGATGCTAGATGCGTGTTGCTTAAGCCACTAAGTTTGCAGTGATTTGTTAGGTAGCAACAGAGAACTAATACACTGAGGTTTAGAAGAGACTCCCTCCAGCTGCCTGAAAGGGGCACGAAAAGATTCAACAACAAGAACCTGTGTGCAAAGTGGCCCAGGAGCCTGGCCTGACCATGTGCAGATGCACGGACTGGGGGCACAGGCTGCCTTTGCAAGAGAGTGGCTGGAGCCTCCATCCTCTGCTCCAGGCAGACAGCACTCTTTACTCCATGCTGTTTAAAAGGCAGCTACTGCTGGCCACACGGTCCCAACCAACACCTGCCCACTGGCTGACAGAGAAGGCTGGTGGCCCGGTAGAAGCAATGGCGTGAAGGCCGGGAGAGCAAGCCACTTCTTAGGGCAGTGGGAGGGGGGGATGAAATGAGGCGATGTGTATACACCCCTGCTTCCAAGCCTGGCGGGGCTCAGGTCTACATTCCTCTTCCCCTCCCAGGACAGATGAGGATACTAAGAGGCGTGCTGGATGATCAGAGAGACAAAGATACCAGGGAGTCGATCTGGCTTGCAAATATGACAGTCCATTGACTAGTAGTTTAGCAATCTGGACAGTCAATTGACTCGTTGTTTAGCAACCAAGTTCTTTAACTTGGATTCAGATCCATAATTAGAAGCTCTCTGTTAGCTCCTAGGACAAAAGTCCACATAGCCCCCTGTCTGGGACTTCGGCTCTCCACAGAGGCTGCGAGTGACCAAAGTTCTACTCTCTGACTCTATCGTCTTGCTTGAGCTCGTGGCTATGTAACTTTGAAGCCTGCTGCAGCATCTTACCAGATGGCAGCCCATCGACAGCTGTAGTCTTTGTGCCATAGAGGGCCAGCTTATCTTTGATAAGTGCCAGAGCAGTGTGCTATCGGCTACATGACCATCTTCTTTCAGGAGCTGTCAACAGAGCATGCTTAACCTCCACGGTGGCCCTCGCTGGCCATACAGGAAGCTGGTTCTGACTGCTTTCCCGTAGAAATCACTGTTAGGCTGCCTGGGTGGCTCAGAGGGTTAAGCGTCTGCCTTCGGCTCAGGTCATGATCCCGGGGTCCTGGGATCGAGCCCCGCATCAGGTTCCCTGCTCAGCAGGGAGCCTGCTTCTCCCTCTCCCTCTGACCCTCCCCCCTGCCCCCCGCTTGTGCTCTCTATCTCACTCACCCTCTCAAATAAATAAATAAAATCTTAAAAAAAAATCGACACTGTTAGAACTGGGGCCTTTAGACTTGAAATAAAACTGGGGTCCTCCACCTCAGGCTCACGTTAGAATGTCCGTGCCGTGACTCAGAACCCCTGGGGCTGGGAACCAGGCATCAGTATTTGGTGCTGTCAAGGGGGGAAGCCGCTGAAATAGTCTTTTCAGGTCTGGCATGTAGGCCTGAAATTGGCCGATCCCTGGATATAATATGTATTTAAATATATAAATACATCTGTGGCTATATATATATACACACATATTCTTTGAAGGGAGATGGACATGTATATGTAGATCTCCCATTAAAGTAATAGGCTATGAATTTAGCATCCCATAGTTATTACCCTTTTGAGCTTTGACAATAAAACATTCATTGGTGATCAATAGGTTCATACACTTATCTCCTGCCTTTCGTGTTGACTCTGGACCTGCAGCCATAGGTATGAGTACTTGCTAGTAGATTGTGGCAGCTTTTCAGCAATGGAGCAGAACTATACTTCCTCATTGCTCTTGGTGAGCGCCATCAATCACCACCGCAGCCTCAGACTTGCACTCATGGCCTCCGGAACACCCAGCTGGCACCCAGAGCCTGGTCTGCCCCAGAGTCCACAGGACCTCTATCCTGGGGATGTGGAGATGAACACTGAGGGCCCTGGCCCTCACTTGGCCCCACAATCCTCTGTAGAGTCAAGCCGCCATCTTAAACCGGAAGAGTCCAGTTGTTCTCTCTCAAACCTACTGAGTCATATCCTTGGGATTCGGAGGCCAGGAAGTAGAATGAACATCTGACTTTGGAAAAACTCAGAAACCTGTCTCCTGTTCATATGTTTTAAAGAATTATATTGTTGTAGCGCTATCCTTGGGCTCAAGACACAGATTCCATGCTGTCTCGTTTTCCTTGGCTGGTTTTTATGAGAAGGTTGAATGGTGGAAATGGCCTTGGAAATCGTGATATTTAACAAAAGTCCTGTGTACGCTTTCGCATTATCTTGACTGTTTTTGGTTTAGCATCTCACTCACCCTAAGTTGCCTTCTACATCGAGATTGAGATGAAATGCAGCAATTTGGAGCATGGACTGTGGTTTTCTGGAAGATACAACAGTTGATCAACTGGAAACGGAAGATAAAGCTCCTGCCCCTGCCCCTCCAAGGATTGGTCTGAGCTGCAATTTCTCCTTGCAGACTTTCTGGGAAAATCCCAATGTGCCCCGTGAACATGCCAGCTCACTAATTTGCTGTGATCAAGTTGTGGCAATCCCAACTACCATGAACATAGGTGTGGCCTCCTGAGGCCTTATGAAGCTGGCCTAATGCCTGGTGAAAGGAACAATGGTGCTAGTTCTCCCATCCTGGAAGTTCTGAGAATCTCTGAGCCTCAAAAGTAAATAGTTCCAGTGTGTCTTGAACCTATTAAAGGTATTCCCACCTAGATGCTGTCTTCCTGACACACAGCCAGAGGTATGGGTGGCTTTTGGTGGTGGATTTTTGGTAGGTAGCCCATTTTTCCATTAGGCAGAAACATCTCCTTTTAGAGTAATTATTACTAACAATTCATATAATCAATATGCAAACATTTTATATTAATCAAAATTGGCCTTTACCCTGTGAGCTAACTGAAAAGTCAGAGACCAGTCTGTTTCTCATACAATATCAAACACTTTAAGGGCGCCTGGGTGGTGCAGTTGGTTGAGTAGTGATCTCAGGGTTGTGAGATCAAGCCCCACGTCAGGCTCCGCACTTAGCGCAGCATCTGCTTGAGATTCTCTCTCCCTATCCCCTTGGCCCACCCACTCCGCTCGTGCTCTTTCTCTCTCTAAAATAAATAAAAATCTTTAAAAAAAAATCAAACTCTTTAATGAGGTAAAATAGCTGCTTTTAGGTTAAAAAAGCATTTAACTCTGCCTGTGGAAAGAGGGAAGATGTACACAGCCCTGTGAAATGTCATAGTTTGGCAGCATCTTCAGATGGCAGCAGATGGTTTTTACTTTGTTACCCACTAATAGTTTATTTATACATTCAGATACAGGAGTTCTTTTCCACAAAAAAATGAGGCAACAGGATACTTAAGACCAGACCTTGCAACTCTTGCTTTGGGTGTGATTCTTCCGCACGGCTTTTCTCCCAAAAATTCTAGAAGAGACTGCAGACATTTTAACAGAATGTGGCACCCCCAGGAACCCGTTTTCCCAGAACCATACTTAGAAAGCTTAAGTACAGCAGAAGCTGGGAAGGATCAGGGCCCACCATTTGGGCCTTGTCACTCCGGCAGGCATCGGGCGGCGTGGGAGCAAGAGAGCACCGACTGCATTCGGTAGGAAATCCTGATTTAGAAGTTTGAAAAAGGAAAGAGGGGAAAAGATAGACTCTTTAGGATGCCTGACCTGATTTAAAAATGAAAAGAGGACCAGGAAAATAATTGAGTGGTAAAAAATCTGGTAGCCGGGCCCTTTTCTTGCAGCCAAAATTGGCTCTTTAATTTGGTTTTTTAAATTTAGTTTTGTTTTTATTTTTTATTTTTTGCCGAGTAAGGGGTTGTGGGAAAGAGATGAGAGTTTTACATTTTGAGGGGTAATATTTTTATTTTTTAGGTGATTTTAGACTCGGAAGAGTTGTAAAAATAGTAAAGAGAGTTACTATGTATACCTGACTTGTTCCTTCCCATGTTAGCATCTTACATAACCATAGACTATTTGTGTAAACTAAGAAATCAACCTTGGAACAATATATGAAGCTACAGCCTCTAATTGGATCTCATCACTTTTTCCATTACTATTCTTTTTTTTTCTATCCAAGGATCCCACATTGCTTTTAGTTGTAGGTCTTGTTGGTCTTCCACCATCTCTGACAGTTCTTCAGTCCTGTCTTTAATGACCTTGATGTTTTAGAAGAGCATTGGTCAGTTACCTTAGAGATGTTCCTCGATTTGGGTTTATCTGATGTTTCCTCATGATGAGATTAAGATGATGTAGTTTGGGGAAGGATAGAACAGAAGGTTCTCCATGCGTTGTATCAGGAGTACATAATTTTGATGCCTGTTACTGGTGTGAACTTTGGTTGCTTGGCTGAGGTGGTATTTGACAGGATTCTCCACCATAAACTTACTATTTTCCTCTTGTAATTATTTTTTTTTTTTTAAGATTTTATTTGACAGAGAGAGAGCACAAGTAGGCAGACAGGCAGGCAGAAGGAGAGGGAGAAGCAGGCTCCCCACTGAGCACGGAGCCCGATGCGGGACTGGATCCCAGGATGCTGGGACCATGACCTGAGCTGAAGGCAGATGCTCAACAACTGAGCTGCCCCGGCACCCCTCCTCTTGTAATTATTAAATGTTTGAAGAGAAATACTTTGAATCTATGCAAGTATCCTGCTTCTGTTGAAACTCTCACCCCCTGACATTAGGATCTTTCCTTGCATCTTGCTTTCAGCAGTGATTACTGTGATGGTCTAATGGCGATTTCCTCCTTTCCTCATTCCTTCTGTATGTGTTAATTGGGATTCTGTGAAGAAGACCTGTCAATTATCTCTCATGTATTTATTTGTAGTAGTATGGATTCATAGATACCTCATTCTTTGGGTTCTAATCTAAACCCTTCATTTATTTTATCGCTCAAATGGTTCCAATTTTGGCCTTTGGAAGCTCTTTCTGGTAGCTCTTATGCCCCTTTGATATGCTCCTATCTTTTTGTTGTTTAGCTCTTCCTTACTTTCTGGCACCATAAGAGACTTCAGGTTCATCTTATATTATTTTCTGCCCCAATCCTACAATTAACCAGTTCTCCAGGGATTCTTGGTTCCTTTTATTGGAGAATGGTGTTAAAAACCAAGATCTGGGGGGCACCTGGGTGGCTCAGTCATTAAGCATCTGCCTTTGGCTCAGGTCACGATCCCAGGGTCCTGGGATCGATCCCCGCATTGGGCTCCCTGCTTGGCGGGAAGCCTGCTTCTCCCTCTCCCACTCCCCCTGCTTGTGTTCCCTCTCTCACTGTGTCTCCGTCAAATAAATAAATAAAATCTTTAATATATATATAATATATATTAAATATATATATTATATATATTTAATATATATTATAAAATATATTATATAAATATATATTAAATATATATTTAATATATATTTATATATTATATATTATATATATTTATATATATTTAATATATATTTATATATTATATATTATATATTTATATATTATATATTTAATATATATTTATATATATTATATATTTTATATATTTATATATTATAATATATGATATATATATTATATATATATATAATATATATATATAAAACAAACAAGATCTGGGCAGTGGATTACTTATTTGCTCCTGGAATGTTACTGCTTCTAGCCTGTATGTAGATAGAAGTAGGTAATTACATGTATGTTTACCACCTCATGGGTGTACACACCTCTCTTGTTATTTCTGTGTCTATTTATCTGTGTGTGTATCTTTCAAAGATACAAATCTATATTGATACCTCTGACTCCGATCTAGTACCTGAGGGTTTATTCTAGCTTTCTTCCTTTCTTCCTTTCTTGTTTATTACTTCTTTTTCCAATAGTGAGAGATAGGCTATAATTATCTGTAATATAGTTGCTTATTTTTTCCTCTCTAGTACACAAATAGTTTCAGAATTTCTAATCCTTGCCCCTGTGAGACACAGATTTACCAACTAGAGTACAGTGTGGTATGTGAACAGTTAATTTTTTACTTTAACTTTACAGGATCCAGTCCAAACTCTTCCAAAGGGCTTTGGTGGATGACATTGTAGGTAGGGTCCTATGATAGTGTGTTAACTTTTAAGAAGCTACCAAATGATTTTCCAAAGTGACTGTACCATTTTGCATTTCTCCCTGCAGTATGACATTTCCGAGCGTTCTGTATCTTTACCAGCACTTGATAGTGCAGACTTTTTGGCAAACTACTAGGCCTATTTTTCTCAGTTTCCTCATCTGTAAAATGGAGGTAATAATAGTACCTCCCCCATTCAGCTGTATGAGAGTTAACTGAATCGGTATGTATAAAGCACTCAGAATAGGGTTGTCAGACAAAATACAGGACTTCCAGTCGAAGTTGAATTTCAGACGAATATTTTTTTAGTATAAATCCTTCCACATAATATTTGAGATATGCTAAAAAAACAGTTTATCCAAAATTAGGCTTCAGCAAGCAAAATAGAGAATGCCCAGTTAAATTTGAATTTCAGGTAAGTAAGTATTTTTTAGTATAAATATGTCCCAATATTACATGGGACATTCTTATACTAAAAAAACTGATGTTTTAGGGGCCCCATTTCGAAGCTACCTAATTCTCAGGCTTCGGTGTAGGTGCAAAAGCTTTGGAGCTCTTCATCAAAGAAATTTTCCAACATCCATGAGGAAGATGTAGAGGAGACTCAAAAGGTTCTTGGGTGAGCTTGGACTATGTATATCTCCTGGTAGGGTATTTGTTTTAAGTAAAATTTATATTGAAGTCAAATATACATACAAAAATGTGAACAAAGCACGAATGCATGGCTGGATCCATTTCCACCCAGTAAGCACACTCAAGGAGCCAGCCTCAGACCCAGAAACCGCATATTACTAACCCACTATCCTGACTTGTAACACAGTAGACTAGTTTGGGGCTGGCTGGCTTTTAAGCAGATTTAAGATACTGATATTTTCTCCTGACAGATTACTAGGGAATTTCCTGAGAAATTTCCTCTCAAAGTGACTTCCTAGGGGCTTTCTACTTAAAAGTAGGTCATTATCCTTTTGAATCAAATTGGCAAAGGTAGACGAGTCTGAGCCAAAGAAAGGGATCTTATAAATAAGGGGTCTCCTGGAATGCCGGCAGGTGCTTAATTGATTGGAAGAACCGGTAATTATATTTACTCTTAAGTCTTTTTCAAAGACCAGGTCCTAACAGCAAAAACTTCCATCGCATTAGCCATGTGTCAGATGTTTGCAGCCCTTTACAGTCATGAACTCACAAAATCGCTACCACAGCCGAGACAGGCAGGTACTGCTATCATCCCCATTTTTCAGATGAGGTAATCAGGGCACAGAGAGGTAAAGAAACCTGCTCAAGACCTCCCAGCCAGCACGGGGCAGGGCTGGGATCTGAACCCAAGCACTTCGGCTATAGATGCTCTGCATTTTTAACAACCGCACCGTACAGCTTCACCAGTTTGATGGGATTCCCGGGCACAGCCTATCCTCTAAGTTGGAAATGTAGTTCTCAATCATTTTCCTTTCCTGGCGTCCGTTTTACCTCGTCTTTAATAACTGGTTGAACAAGTGAGTTTTGCCTTTTCTTGTATTGTTACTTGGCCTCGCTCTGGCATCTTGGTGGATGCAGGTGTCTGAGGTGCAAAGCGAATCAATATAACAAACTCTTAGTAAGCCCAAGAACAACGGTCCACGCAGCATCGGGGGACAAAGAGAAAGAGAGAGAGGTGCTGGGTAATGAGCTGAGCCCGAGGTCTCCAAACTTACTGGAGAGGGGATTGTAGCTAATGGAGCACTGATTTCTCATTGCGGGTGATAAATCTTCCTAATAGCATTTCAAACACATTGTTCTAAATTTAAATATTTTAATATTAATTTATTCTAATGCCACCTCAAGTGGATAATGAACATTATCAGCTGAATTTAAAGAAAAGAAAATTAAAAGAAAAATCAAAGACAAAACCTCGTGAATTCTCCACTCTGGGAGAATCCAAGGGAGAGTAAGAAACATTTCATCAAAACTCATTTCTTAAAAAAAAAACAACTCATTTATTTTGCAGTTGGGTAATTATGATACCCAAAATCATAGGGGGCACCTGGGTGGCTCAGTCGGTTAAGTGTCTGCCTTTGGCTCAGGTCATGATCCCGGGGTCCTGGGATCGAGCCCCACATCGGGCTCCTTGCTCAGCAGGGAGTCTGCTTCTCCATCTCCCTCTGCCCCTCCCCTCTGCTCATTCTGTCTCTCTCTCTCCAATAAAATAAATAAAACCTTTTAAAAAATCATAGTAAGTATAAAAGTAAGTTAAATTTTTAGCATTTTGAGGAAGGCAAAGCATAGCTGGCTATTTCTCTGGGTGTTCGACTTTCAGCCATTGGCAAAACATAGTAATGATAACTATTGCCAGGCATTTACTGTTACTGGTACTTTCTATGTACTTTACGCAAATTGTCTCATTTAATGGTTCTAACAATCACCTGAGCAGGTGCTCTTTATCCCCATTTTATAGACGAGCAAGGTTTCAACACTTCATGCACAACTTAACTAAAAACTGGGACTGAGCTATGTCTGATTCTGATACCTGAGCTCTTAACCATGGTCTCTCATGACAGGAGCTTGTTTGTGTCATAAGGACAATTAAGCAACTACAGACTTTTCCCCCCAAAGAGAGACCATGAGAAGTGGAGCATGTATTGTAACCCCGTGGTCTGGAATTGCGGGAAATGGGAGTGTCCAGAACAACAACCTGGGAGTGAGCTGGGCAAGCAAGGTCAGTGAAACGCTGGAGTAGATTCCAGAGAGAGAATGAGTGCACTTAGTGGCTGGAAGGAATATATGACAGAGCCCGTGACAATCACAGCAGAAACGGAGCTTATCCTCTTGAGAGCTGCAACTTGGCCAAATTCCCCACGTTGATACCCAGAATGAGTGGTAAGCAATGCCTCACGACCTAGGGATGACGTAAGAAATTCAGCATAGCTACCGACTCAGCTTTGTGAGCTAAACAGCCAGAAGAATGACCACATTTTTCAGTTCCCACTAGAATGTTTGACCTCCTCTGGCAGCTCTCAACTCCGAATACACCCTGCATGATGCTCTGTAATAAACAATGGGATTCCTTTAAGTATTTCTCCTTTAAAGTGAGCAATAAGTAAAATTATATATTTTTATATACGTGTGTATATAGACATATTTGCACACACACATATACAATAAAAAAATGTTTTTAAGTAAGTGAGCTTAAAATGGTAAGCTTTTTCAGTAGAGGGCACTGGAGGGACCCCAGGGAACCCTACAGAGTTTCCTTATATCTTAGTCTTTTTTCATAGTTAATCATTCTTTATATTAAACTCCCTCATTTAACCCAGTGTCTGAAATCTCTCTTCTGGTGGGACCAAAACTGCTGCATCTTCCATAGACCATCTTTCTGAAGCCAATTACGCTGTTGTGGTAGGAAATCCGGGCAGCAAAATTAATTTTTAAAAAACTTCTTGTGCTTTTAAAAATGGACTTATTTTTAATTGTGTTGGTACAGGACATTATATTCGTTTCAGGTGTACAATACAGTGACACGACAACCCTATGTGTTGTGCTTACCACAATGAAGCTACCATCTGTCACCAAAAGATGCTTAAAAATTTGTTTTTAAATTTGTCTTGCTTTTTTATTTTTGGCTTTGAGGGTGGCTTTAGGAGCAAAATTTCTCCAATCTAATCAATTTGGGTTGCATAAGATGATTCTCATCAAGGATGTAAACAGGAGGTTCCGAAAATATTTAGAATATAACACCTTAGCTGAAAACTTCTTTGCCTACCCATCCGCTACTGAATAGAGCGGGAACTCCTTAGGATGACTTACAATGCCCTCCATAATCTAGCCCTGGCCTTCCTTTCGGTTTTATCTCCTGCCATCACAGCAGTGCACTTCACAGTCTAGAAAAATTAAAGTCCTATGGTCCCCAGCCCCACGCTTTTTCTGGCTTCTCTGCCTTCGCCGATGGTGCTCACTCTGCCCGTACTGCCCTCCCGTCCCTCGTGACTGCATCCCCCCCAGGGGTGTGCTGGGAAATGTTCAACAACCATCTCTCTAAGAGGAAAAACTGGGTTTATAGGGTTTGCTGATTGCTGAGGTGGGAATCCTCATGCTATTGCTGATTTCAAGTTACCAATCTGGTCACTAAAGGCAGAATTGGGGAGAAATGTAGGTAATTGGCTTTTGCCAGCCACACTGAATGGCTTCAGCCCATTCTTGACTCCACCTGTCTGCTCAAATAGCATCTCCTCCAGGATGTCTTCCCTGATTACGGCCTGCTGCCTGCTTTCATGAAATCCTGTGCATTTCTCATCATTGCACTTTGGTAGTAAACCGACTTGGACTTTTCTGTTTCTACATCTGTTTCTTCCTCAGGCTCAGTACCATGAAGACGGGGATCACATTTTTTTTTTCCCTCTGGATTTTTGGTGCCCCTAGCACAGTGCCTGGCACATAGTTGTTCCCCCGAAACATGTTTACTGAACGAGTAAGTATAGCTCCCCTTGCCAAACAATGTAATTTTTCCTCCTTCAGCTGGACTATATTGTCTAGCATTCTTAGGAATCAACCTTATTCCAACAACCTATTGCTTATCTGGACTTGTTAGACCTGAGCCGCGAAGGTTAGGCTGTATGAGAGTTGGGTCAGGATGGCAAATGGCTGGAGAGCTGGTTTCTCCAGGTGGCTCTTGGTGGCACAGAAACCCCCAGGTTTCCATGTGGGCCAACACTGATAATTACAGTGCCTTCTAAACTCACGCACTTTCTTTTTCTAATACCGTGTCATTATGTAGGCAAGCAGGGACCTTGCAGTTAACTTTGCACTTTCTTTCTAAACCATGGATTTGCAAGGCTTAAGACTTTCCCATTGGCTTGCTAGTTCTCCGTACTTGACCTAAGCCCTGCCAGTTACTGCTGGTTGTACTCACGTGGAAAACGTTGAGTTACTAATGCAACTTGGCATTAGCGAGATCGATGTGAGGTTCAAAAATAGCTAGTAGTTCCTTTTCATCTTGCCAATAATGACTATGCTAGAGTTGTAGGCTTCCAGGGTTGAGACTGACTCTCCAGTGAGGCCACCTACCCCAGGAACGAGCTCCCTAGTCTGCAGAATTATGCCCGCTGGGAGCCATCCACTCTCCTTACCTTGGCATCCAAGGCTCTCCAGGCTCTGGTCTCAACCTTTAATCACTAAAATAACTTTACCACAGTGTGAGCACCGTCAGAGTACGAAAAGAATACAATCGGCTCATTGTAGCAATTACAGCAAAATGGGATACAATTGACTCATTGGCTTTTCACTCCCGGTGGTCACCTTTTCTGCAGTGTAATTCACCTTCTGTTTTCTACCCCAAGTTCAAAGTCAGAACTTCGTTTTATTGCTTTTCTCTCGGCAGTGAAAGAAAGTGAAGTCCTCATTACCGAAGGCCAAAATCTACCCCTCAGATCAAGGGTAAAGCTGCTTACCTGGCAGCACCCAGATCTCTAATTGCTGAATCCTCTGGATCTTCTAAGGGAGTGGATATGAATCAGCCTTTTCTTTCTTTCTTTTTTTTAAAGACTTATTTATTTATTTGACAGAGAGAGAGAGAGAACCCAAGCAGGGGGAGGGGCAGAGGGAGAGGGAGAAGCAGGCTCCCCACCGAGCAGGGAGCACGACCCCAGGGCTCGATCCCCAGGACCCTGGGATCACGACCTGAGCCGAAGGCAGACGCTTAATGACTGAGCCACCCAGGCGCCCCGAATCAGCCTTTTCTTAACACAGAACCCAGGAAAGCTGGAGAAAAGCCCTCCAGCGTAACCTTCACCAAGCATCAGTATCACCTGGCCAGGGGACTCCGAATCGGAGCGGGGGGAGGCAGTCAACTGTATTTTTTTTTTTAAAGCATCCCAGGTGATACTGAGGCCCTGCGCTGGCGCTGCTTAGGTCTCCTGGGCAGTGGGCATCTCTGCTAAGGGGCCCCTGATTAGCCCCTTCCAGCCAAGCCTCCTTCTGACGCTACATCGTCAACATGACTTCTGGTCCCTTCTTGGTCTAAAGTAGACTGTTGTCCCCTCTCTTATCAGTCCTCATCTCCAGAGGACTGTTCTGCAGCTTCCAAATTTCCATTTTTCATGCCTCAGGAAGTCAGACCTTTCTTCCAGGTTCCTGTCTTTCCCCTTATTAGCTACCATCAGCCCCAACATCAGTTAAAAATGGGTACAAATAAAAGCTCAGTTTGTGTTTCATCCCACATCTGGAATAGGTTATTGCTGTGATTCAGTCAAAACCCTCAAGGAACGTCCCTTTTTTTTTTTTTAAGATTTTATTTTTTTATTTGACAAAGAGCTGGAGAGGGAACACAGGCAGGGGGAGTGGGAGAGGAAGGAGCCGGCTCCCAGTTGAGCAGGGAGCCTGACGTGGGGCTTGATCCCAGGACCCTGGGATCATGACCTGAGCCGAAGGCAGACGCTTAACGACTGAGCCACCCAGGTGGCCCCTATTTTTAATAGTGTTATTGAGGTGTAAGGAACATTCCTTGAGTGTCTAGGGCATGCCAGGTCCTGGGCTAGCCCTCAACTTATACAGATGAATGTTTGGTTCCTGTTTTCAAGGAGCTTAACATTGAGAAGGAAAACAGAGAGCTAGGCACATAATTGTAAGGTAGCGTGGCAGGAAAGGGTGGGTGCCACCGGAGTGCTTAGAAATGGTATTGTTGTAAATTGAGAAAGATAATCTGATTCGATATCATAGAAGCTTTCTATAATAAATTCAAACCGTGGACTTTTACCTCAGCTTCAGAAATCTCTGACTTCAACTGAACTGGCAGAGGGCAAGGAGAACAATTATTGTAAATGGACTAGGATAATTTTAAAATAAATGTTTTTTGGGATGCCTGAGTGGCTCAGTCGGTTAAGTATCTGCCTTCAGCTCAGGTCATGATCCCAGAGTCCTGGGATTGATCCCTGCATCAGGCTCCTTGCTTAGCGGGAAGCCTGCTTCTCCCTCTCCCACTCCCCCTGCTTGTGCTCTGTCTCTCTCTCTCTCTCTCTCTGACAAATAAATAAATAAAATCTTTTAAAAAATAAATGTTTTTCTTCTTAGGCAAGTGCAAAGACCAACTCCAGAAGATTAATTGACTTTATTTCAATTATATAAGCATGTGACCATGACTCTATAGCCATTGATATTTACCCTAAGAGAGACAGCATATAGGAAGAGACAGTATTCTGATTATTTCTCTCTATGGATGTTTTTTAAAAAGTAATGTAAGCAGGCTACAGACTGGGAGAAGGTATTTACAGTATACATATTTGAGAAAGGACTCATCTAGCATATAAAAAACACTCCTACAATTCAATAGGAAAAAGACAATAAAAAATGAGCCACTGACGTGAATGGGCTTTTCAAAAGGGGGATTTCTAAATGTTCAATAAGCCTATGAAACATGTTCACCGTCTTCACTCATCAAGGATATGGCCAGTACAATCACAACGAAAGACTGCTTCGTAGTCACCGTAATGCCAGAGAGTGCTGCTAAGTACGTGAAGCGACGGGCATTCTTGTACCCCGCCGGTCAGACCATCAGCTGCTGCAGCCTTTGGAAAACTCTGGAGCAAAATCCACGTCAGCTAAGTCTGCAACTGTCCCGTGACCCAGCGCTTCGCCTGCGACATGGAGAACTTGTGCCTGTTAGTGATTCGTTCTGTCTCAGCAACATGTTGATCCTTTGTAACTGCTCTGCGAAAATGGGCTTGGGCCCTTCACATATTTTTCCCTTTGCCAGCCGGTACTGAAGCTTGGTTAGTAAAGGCTGTGGGTGAGAAATGACAGTTTATGGGGCGCCTGGGTGGCTCAGTGGGTTAAGCGTCTGCCTTCGGCTCAGGTCATGGTCCCAGGGTCCTGGGATCGAGTCCCACATCGGGCTCCCTGCTCGGCAGGAAGCCTGCTTCTCCCTCTCCCTCTGCAGCTCCCCCTGCTTGTGCTCTCTCTCTCTCTCTCTCTGACAAATAAATAAATAAAATCTTCAAAAAAAAAAGAAAGAAATGACAGTTTAGCTTCCCGGCCGCAGGGGGCTGCTCCTCAGTCTCCCACAATGTCCTCCTCCAGCAGCCAGCTCCTGCACCACCAGTGACTTCCTTGTGGTCCATGCACCGCCCCCCCACCCCCCGCCCAGAGTCCAGCGCCTGCAGCATGGGTGGCTCCCCACTTCTGAGCCCCTGCCGTGCGGGGCGGCCAGCCACACCTAGTGGCCGGCAGCTTCCGTGGGCAACCACTTCAGTCAGCTTTGTAGTAGAGCGCCTCAGGTGTGACACTGCCCAGTGAATGGCTTTTCTTGGTGTCCCAGAATATGGATTTCCAGCAACTTCCGAGGGCAGATTTCTGGAAGATTCTACCAGTGCAAGAATACAGTGACTTCTCTGGTATTCAATGAGCCACGGGGAAGCCTTCCAGTAAGGTCTGTATCTCAGACCATGTCCTGAGGGCAGGGGTGGGGGAGTGGTTCTTCCTTGAGTACTTTATCTCAGCTCTGAGGTTGGTAACCTCTCCCTATATTCATCTTTACTTCTTAGTAGCCAACCTCTTGTTATTCCTGTTAAAGTTAAGATATTCTTCATATTAAACCTTTTTTTTTAAAATGATCATGTGGTTTTGCTTTTCCTGTTTTTTTTTTTAAGATTTATTTATGAGAGAGAGAGAGAGAGAGTGGACATGAGCAGGGGGAGGGACAGAGGGAGAGAATCTCAAGCAGACTCCCCGCTAAGCCCAGAGCCAGATGCATGCGGGGCTGGATCTCACCACCCTAAGACCATGACCTGAACCAAAATCAGGAATTGACTGCTTAACCAACTGAGCCACCCAGGCACCCTGTGGTTTTGCTCTTCTGATCAGACCGATAAAGCACCCAAGGGAAAAAAATATCCACCAAAAGACATGTACAAGAATGTTCACAGAAGTTTTATTCATAATTGCCCAAGACTGGAAACCACCCAAACTCCCATTAACAGCAGAATGGATAAGTGGTGGTGTATTCACACAATGGAGTACTACTCTGCAAGAAAGAGGAGGGAGCTGGGGATGGAGCTCACAGACACAGTTTTGATGGGGGAGGCCAGATGCAAAAGAGCGCAAGTATAAGATCTCATAAATACCAAGTTCAAGAGGAGACAAAGCCAATCAATGGCAACAGAAGTCAGAATAGTTACTTCTTAGGGCAGAGGTGAGTATTGACTAAGAAAGGGCACAGGGATTTGGGGGGATATTTGAAATACCCATGTTTTGATCAAAAGGTAGTTACATAGCTGTATGTTTATGTAAGAAGGTCTCAATTTGTGCACTATACTGTAGGTCTATTATACCTTAATTTTTAAAAGCCATTAAAACTAAAAAGGAAATGTAAATATAAGGTCATAAAGAAGGGCTGTGGGTAGCATAGGAGAGCTATGGAGACAAAATCTCCCCCAGCTAATTCCCTTGGCCCCATCCATCTCAACATCACTCAAACACAAGGGTGGTATTTTCCAATCATCCCCTATAAATATTGATGGTTGATGACTATAAACATTGTCCCGAACTCTGCAGTGTTCAGGGGGTGAGGCTGAGGGAGGAGATGAGAACCAAGTGATTCTATCGTGTACATGGCCAGTTAGAGGTGAAAATGGGAACACCCAAGCCTTCTGTTCCCAACCAGAGCACCCTCTGCCCAACACGTGGCCTTTCAGGGGGTTTCTTTCTAAAGATGTTTGAGATGAGTAATGTGCCTTGCAGAATATGGCAGAGAGTTTCATACAAGTAAAGCCAACAGAATAATTTTGAAATAAAATTCTGTCACAGTTGGTTGGCATGGACACACATTTTTTTTTTTTATAACGTCTCCATGACTGCAGTGATAAAGACTGTAGGGGAGTTGGTGAAAGGGAGAACTTGGTGCCGATTTGGTGGCTGTAAGAAATCATTTCACTTCAAAACACAGAGCAGAAATAGGAGAAATCAAAATAGATGATCCTCACCTCCCCGCCTTCCCACTCTGCTTGGGCAAGAATCACAGGAGAAAAAGCTTAGTGGTACACGGCGTCTCCAAGGACTGGTGTCGGGGTGAGCAACTGCCACAGAGACAGATACGTAATTCACCCCTCGAGAATCCTGGCTGTGCTTCCTGAACATGTGAGAAAACCGGCTCGCTTTGCATGCACACAGAAGCAAAGCCAAGAAAATGGGAGCATGGGGTGAGATTCTCAGCCCTGGACATCATTGCTAGGGAGTTAGTGTGGGTGCAGTTACTCTCCATTAAAAACTGCAGACATGACTGAGACCAAAGGACTTAGCTCAGGATACAGTGTTGAGTCTCTCCATCTTCTGATTTGGGGAGAGGGGAGATTCAAAGTAATTTCTCTTCTCTCTGGATTCACGCAATACTTTAACTGTAGTTTTCTCTCCATGCTTGTTCCAGTTGATGCATTGCTTTTCAGCTCCCCCCCCCCCCCCCCTTTTTTTTGTCCTGCTTTGTCCTCCTGGAGCTGGACTACTGCGCCTTGCATTTCTCCTTTGAATGGGCGGCTCCCCAGTCCACTCTACAAATAGAGGGCGCTGTGAAGCGGGAGCTGAGGACGCTTGATCCCTATTCTGTTTTGGGAGGAAATGCTAGCAAATCAGGGTGCAGAGGGTCCCAGCAATTTTCACTGTGGTGGTGGCAGCTCTCAGGGTCCTGGGTGGAGCACCCCCAACACCCCATTTCTTTGCTGGGGCATCAACCACTCCCCCTTCTCAAGGGTCTGCATCTCCACCTTGCCGGATCCTCCTCTGAATTTCTAAGTTCTCTCCCTTTTACTTTTCCCTCAGCCTGAGGGATGGTAGTTAGCTGCCTTCTAAGTTTCTACATCTGTTACACCTTCCAGTTCTCTTTTTATCCCTTTTAGTAGTGAATCATCTTTTGCCTAGTTCACAGTTCTTTACACTAGACGTCCCCTGTTCAGATGACTCATGAGGTTTGTCTCTTGACTGTCCCTGATGGATCCAACACTTGACCCATCTGACTTGTGCAGTGGTTGTCTGTGTATGTGTCCCAGGGTCCCCTGTGGGGCCTCTATGCCTTTGGCTCCTGGGAAGCAGCCTTCTAGCTCAGGTATATTAGATTGGATATATAGCAGGGATTAATTTCCAGATCCTAGACTTACATGTGTACTCTTTCCTAATAAGATTGGCCTGAGAACCTGCCTGCAGGGGAGAGCCCATGGGAAAGGTTCTTTCCCAGCTCACCATCCATGTTCAAAAAGAAAACTATACCTCTCCTGATCTTATAGTGCATTGTTTAAAGCTGTAATATATTTGTTGTTTTGATTAATTTTGTTCTCATGATTTTTTTTTAAAGATTTTATTTATTTGACAGAGAGATAGCGAGAGCAGGAGCACAAGCAGGGGGAGAGGGAGAAGCAGGCTTCCCGCCAAGCAGGGAGCCCGATGCGGGGCTCGATCCCAGGACCCTGGGATCATGACCTGAGCCGAAGGCAGACGCTTAATGACTGAGCCACCCAGGCACCCCTGTTCTCATGATTTTAACAATAACTCAATCCAAAAGAAAATTTTAACCTTTTAAGGGCTTAAGATTATAGGAAATTAAAAGATCATGTCGATGTATATTATTGTTACATAGGACATGTTAGTTAGGGTGATTAATAAAAGATTTTCAAGCATGAAATACATTATAATCAGGTAAAATTGGGGAAATGGAATGGACTATGAATTTAAAGAAGAAAAGGAACACTAAATGTTCTTTTTTTATTTTTTATTTTTTTTTATTTGACAGAGAACACAAGCAGAGGGAGAAGGAGAAGCAGGCTCTCTGCTGAGCAGGGAGCCCAATGCAGGACTCGATCCCAGGACCCCGGGGTCATGACCTGAGCCAAAGACAGACGCTTAACCGAATGAGCCACCCAGGTTCCTCAGAACACTAAATGTTCTTACTGTTAAAAGATCAAATATTTTAAAATTTGGATGATGATAAATATAAAATAGCTAAGGTATCTGTAGTCCTTTGGATACATAAAATATGCAAAAGCGCTTGTTTTAAGTTGTCAATATTGACGGCATGCCAGAATTACTTTTACAACTATTTAAATAGAGGGAGAGCTACATTAGATTTCATCTTTAAGAAGTTAAAGAGGATAAGGGCTCCTGGATGGCTCGATATGTTAAGCATCTGTCTCTTGATCTCGGCTCAGGTCTTGATCTCAGGGTTGTAAGTTAAAGCCCTGCATTGGGCCCCACACTGGGTGTGGAGCCTACTTGGGGAAAAAAAAAGTTCAGGAGGATATGTAATTTTCTCAATTGTTTTAGGAGATATGTGAATAAATGAAGTTGCCTCACTTGTAGTAAAACATGAATGAATGCAGACTGATTGGATGAATGGCTGAATAAGTGAATGAATAAGAGAATCAGCAACAAAAATCAGAAATCCTCTTTCCTGAACAAATGTTTCCGTGCTCAGGTTCAGTTTCTTAGCTTCTCCTCTTGGGGAAATGTGCATATGGAAAATGACAACAACACATCATGCTCTTGATATTGGGGCCCCGGTTAGGAGCCAAGTCAGTCCAAGTCTTCCCTCTGTCTTTGAGAATAATCTATGGCTGAATGAATGGCTTATAATAACGCATTTTCTTTCTTTTAAGATTTTATTTATTTATTTGAGACAGAGAGAATGAGAGACAGAGAGCATGAGAGGGAGGAGGGTCAGAGGGAGAAGCAGACCCCCTGCTGAGCAGGGAACCCGATGCGGGACTCGATCCCGGGACTCCAGGATCATGACCTGAGCCGAAGGCAGTCGCTTAACCAACTGAGCCACCCAGGCGCCCCAATAACGCATTTTCTTAAGCCTTGTGTCTTGTCTTTATTTTGTCATCTGTAAAATGGATTTAGAAATTCCAAGTCAGTGGCTGCTGGAATATTCATTTTACCCTTTGGCGGGGGGGAACAACCATGGAATAGTAGGACAACACTACCCTGGAGATAGAAGACCCGGGTCGATGTATTCGTTTTGCTAGTAACTGGTTGCATGATGGTTATCAAATGCCTTTGTATCTCTGCACCTCAATTTCCTGGCCTGTAAAAAGCAGGTGGTGATAACTGAGCCTTAGCTGAGATCATGTGTGTAAATGTGCTTTATACATGGCAGCCTCTCAGTAAATGTTTGTTGAAGCTAGAACTGAAGCAATAGATGGCAATGAACTCTGGCTATATCCACCTTTCCCTGCCCTAAGGGCCTCCAGTTACCCTCCCATAAACTAAGCTAGTTGGCCATCAAGGGCTCCACACAGCCCCAGGTCTTGGTCACATACGGGACCTTCCAGCCAAATGCAAGTACGCGGAACATTTGATTGTCGCATGCGGACGGCTCCTCCTTCACTCCCACAAATGTGGTCAGCGTAAGCTTCAGGCTCCAAACAGCACACTCTTCTGTCATTGCCTTGGAAGAAATGCTTGCAGCCCCTTCAACTTCAGAAGAATCGACTGAAGAAGTCATGGTCAAGGGTTTATTTAGGGTCCGTAAAACCATTATTTATTACAGAAAATACTATACACAGGCGGCAGCGCTTCTGGCCAGAGTGGTTACTGAATCCACTCTCTTGTGAGTGTTCGGTACTAGCTGATGTTCACACCAGAGCGCATGCACACACACACACACAACACAACACACACACACACACAGAGTGGTTTCTTTACACCAGTCGTTGGCAGATCTCTGTCGCTAAACTCGTGGTAGTTTATGTGGCACCTTAGAAGCGATGGAGACCAGCTGACAAAGTGAAGTGCTTGTGCAAAGAACATGATCATAAAATTGGAAGTTTCTGCCCATCACCGGTCCATCTCTGAATGAAGGACAGTGACTGGTTGCCGTTGAATCGGGTTAGGCAATGTTAGAGCTGCCTCCACGCTCACACCGCCAGCCTTTAAAATCAGGATTGCCCACTCAACTCTCCATGCATTTACGCTAATAAGAGGGTTTTAAAATGAGGTTTTTGATGCTCTCTGGAGCATACACCCTCAAGCCATATTTCTATAAAGATTAAGAATCTCATTCCAGACCCCAATTAAACGAAGGGAAGTAACGATTGCCGAGAGGCACAGAGGAAAATCAAGTGCTCCAGCGTGCTCGATGCTGGCTAAGTGCGTTCCCAGCTGATGTCTCCTCCCTCTTCGCGCTGCCAGTGTGGGGAAGGCGGCGTCCCTTCCGCGTCCCAGGTAGGAACACCAACAGGGAGGTTAAATTTGGGACCAGGACTTGAGTCCTTGTCTCTCTGGAACAAGGTCCACATTCGTCCGCCTTCACATCATTGACTCTAACCCTGGCTCAAAAAAGTAGATGTGCAGAAAATGAGGGCTGTGAAGGTGAGAGAAACATTTCTAGCCCACAGACCCAGAGCCGTGGTGCTCAGTCTGGGCTGCACGTTGGAATCGCCCCTGCGCCAGGGTCCACGCTCCTGCCTTCTAAGAAATCTGTTAGCGATGCCTGGGTGGCTCAGTCGGTTAAGCATCTGCCTTCAGCTCGGGTCATGATCCCAGGGTCCTGGGATCGAGTCCCACAGCGGGCTCCCTGCTCGGCTGGGAACCTGCTTCTCCCCCTGCTTGTGAGCTCTTTCTCTCTCTCTGACAAATAAAATCTTTAAAAAAATCTGTTAGCATGAGGGTTTCTCCACCTTCACATCACCTGGGGATCTGTTGAAACCCATGACTGGGCCCTGCCCCCAGCGTTTCCGATTCCTTAAGTCTGGAGTTGGCCTGAGAATGTGCATTTCTAGCAAATACGCTGGCGCCACTGTTGCCTCTGGTCGGGGCCCTCACTCTGTAAACTACTGTCCGTGGACGTTGTTTCTCCGAGTCAGGATTACATATAGACTCAAATGCAGATTTTTGGGTCCAGACCCAGATACAGAGGACTTAGTCTCAGGCGGTGGGCACCAGGGTCTGTCTTTTAAACTCTGTCCCATCTTGAATGACAATTGCACAGAATTCCATTTACAAGTGACTATTAGCTGCTGTTGTGACTTGCTTCTGGTTATTTATTTATTTATTTTTAAGATTTATTAGAGAATGTGTTGTGAGTGGGGGGAGGGGCAGAGGGAGAGCCAGCGAGAGAAAATCTCAAGCAGACTCCCTGGTGAGCATGGAGCCCAACGTGGGGCTTGATCTCACGACCCTGAGATCATGACCTGAGCCGAAATCAAGAGATGCTCAACAGACTGAGCCACCTAGGCACCCCCACTTCTGGTTATTTAAAATGCCCATAAGTAAAACCAAAAAATGGAAATATTCACTGATTTTTAAAGTAGTTCAGTTTCTACTTCATGGGGGGAAAGAGGCCTGACTGGTTCGCGGTTGTTTTGCGCTTCCTCACACAAGTGAAATCAGGAGAAGAAAAGCATTCTGTGAAGAGGCTCCTTTCCTTTCTTCCCGCCCCCTCCCTCCTCATTTTACCCTCAGCTATTCAGTTCCATCAACCCCGGTGGAAATGAAGCTCAGACTCTTGCGTTTAAAGGGGGTTGGCTGCTTGGAGTCCGGCGTTCAGCCGGGAAGCTGGGTTACCACCCGGCTTCCTCAGAGCTGAAAAATGTACCCGGAAAGTGCCACTCGGAGGCTGAGGGCAGTGAGGAAGCCTGGCCCGGGGGGCAGACGTGCCCTGAGGAGCTGCAGGTGCTTCCCCGGGCCCTGCCCCTCAGCTGCAGGCTCCCAAGGGAAGCCAGCCGCCAAGAAGAGTATTTATAGCCACCTTTGCTGGCTGGTTCCTGCCTGGCTCTCGCCCGGCCACCTGAGGATCCCAGCGCCACTGGCTGACCAGACCAGGGAAGCACTGGAAGGCTGAGGTGGGGATGGCCCAGCTGTCCTCCCTGAAGAGTTGCAGAAATTAGTCCCCCTTATCTCAAGTTACAAATACAATGGAATTGAAAATGAGGGCGAAATGAAGGTCATGGGAAAAGATTTCCCATTGTTCTTCCACAGCTCCAAAATAAGCTGTTCCCCCAAGAGAACCCCAAGGGGAGGTCTGTGAGGCCATCTGCAGAACGGGTGTGTAATCGCTCTTGCTCATAACAGACACACGAGGGTCCAGGAAGCTCCCTCAGCCCCTGCTGCCAATGCCCAACCCTGCTCAGAGGCCCTCGAACTGAGAGGCCAACTTTACTTTCCAGATTCTTAAGGCAAACCTGTCAGCAGAAACAGTGGCCCTTTTTTTCGTTCATGTTTTTCAGGGCTTTGGGTTTCAAGAGACTGACAAACACAGGTCTCAGGGTCGCCGCCTCACCCTGAGTGGATAGCCCAGAGTTGACTCGGGTGACAGAAAGTGCACACTTTCGGGGGGTGTCCAGTTGTCAGTTTAGGGGGAAGGACCATGGGGTCCCCACTCATGCTGAAGAGTATTAGGGAGCCCATGAAATATCAGGTCTCACAGGGGGACACTGTACAGCATACAGCCGGTCAGTGAAGTTTCTAGGTGAAATCAGTTAAATCTCCGGGGGAAAACCAACAAAACAGCAACTGTTCGGAAAGGGTTTCACTTCCTAACTGGCAGTGAGCCTGAGATCAAAACCTGTTACTCAGAGCCCCAGGTGGAATCCCTGTCAGAGGCACGGCCCATTCTGTTGTTCTGGCGGAGACCCTTGCTTCTCCCGGGGCTGCCGTGAGGGGCCAAAGCGGAGACCCCTTAGTGACAGACTCTGGAGCTTAGGGGCCATTTTCCCCATGCGCTTGACCAGCATGTCTACAGTGTGAGTGGTCCCCGTGATCTTCTTGAAGGGTGTTAATTTCAGACAACCCTTCCTGGAAGTGGAAGGGAATTTATGTTTTAGTTTTTCTCTTTATGAGGAAGTTGATGAGAGTGGAACGACACATAGTCAGAGGCCACTGAAGTCAGGGCAGAGGCTGGAGCCAGGCATACAAGAATACTACTACCATGGGCGCCTGGGTGGCTCAGTTGGTTAAGCGACTGCCTTCGGCTCAGGTCATGATCCTGGAGTCCCGGGACTGAGTCCCGCATCTGGCTCCCTGCTCGGCAGGGAGTCTGCTTCTCCCCCTGACCCTCCTCCCTCTCATGCTCTCTGTCTCTCATTCTCTCTGTCTCAAATAAATAAATAAAAAATCTTAAAAAAAAAAAAAAAGAATACTACTACCTAGGGGTGGGCATGCACTTTCAAGTTGCCTTGCAGTGTGCTAAGGGCTTTCTAGACATTATCTCATGTAATCCTCATAGTAACCCAGTGAGGTAGATGCAGCTACTCTTTCTCCTTTGTAGCAGAGGAAACTGAGTCTTGGAGAAACAAAAGGACTTGATCTTTGTCATAGGCCAAGGATGGCAGAGTTGGGATTCAAACTCCTACATCCCGCAGAGCCCCTGCCCTACACTGTGGTCCTAAGAGCAGTTCTGCGTCATCAGGCAGAACCCACTGGCCCTGTGGCTGTTCTTCCCCAAGAGCTCCTCAGGCAGCAGGGCCGTCGGGCTTCCCCCTGGAAGGGGGGCCTGGGGAAGTGGGACTCAGCCTGCATCCCTCTGAGAGCCAGTTTACAGAGATAGCCTTGTGCGCTGTCCCAGGGAGCCTCCTTTGCCCCATTCTTGCAGGTTTCCCCATGACCTTCCACCTTCCACCTGATACTAGCTCCTGGTCAGCAGCTTCTCTGGCCTGGACCTTGTGCCACTGGGGTGCATTTGGGGGCACTTTCTAGAAGCCAAATTCACAGTGGCTCCACTCAGATGGGAGTGTTTTGCCTGACTCTTGGTTGGGGGATGGGATGGGTGAGGGAGACGGAGCCGAAAGCAGACAAGGCGGCTGGCAATGCCAACCGCTAGACCACGCCGGGAGTTGGCAATGCTGTGTCGTTGTGTTGCCATGGATGAGCTGAGCTGTTGCCCTCCGGTGGCTGTGGGTAGGGGGGTGTGTACCGTGTGAGGTGCAGGAGAAGTTCCGGGGCATGGAACTGAAGATCTCTTCAGTCTGTCGGGATGATCATTTAGCATGCTTTGGCATCCGGTGGAAGATACTGCTTTGAGTCCCAGCCACACCCAGAGAGCGCTTTTCCTCCATGGGCTCCTCAAGGCTTTCCATATTCCAAGTTTGCCTAAACAAGATTGTCACTTATGTCTTCCTTATTCACATGATATCCCCTGGATCCAGCACAGTTCCTGGCACATAGTGGGTGCTTAACCAAAGCCTACCAGAGCAGTTGATCCAATGAATAAGGAAGGGAACAAGGGAATCCATGAACCATTAATGTTGGGTACTGGGTTCCTAAAGATAACCAGAGAACCCGACACTAGGATTTTCTCTGGGTCTTATAAAAGGAGTGTCACTTGCAGAGATTTGGGGAGTGTGTTCAGGTCCTGCAAGAAGCAGACACCAGAAGAGAACTGAAGTTCAGGTGTACTGGGGAAACAGCTGGGGAAAACGGAAGAAGCAGGGTCAGGTGAGGAAGGCCCCTTTGCCGAGGTGCTGCTGCTAAAAGAATGGGGGGCATAAGCAGGATTTCAGAGCGCACTGGCTTCCGCTGGGGAGTCCCCGAGTTGTGGGCAGCCTGTCAGCCAACCACAGGTTCTTTCTTCAAGCGGAAACTGAGTGCTGCCAATCCACGGCTGAGAGGGGCTTGGAGTGTCAGGGTTATCTGGGTATGCCCGTGGTTACTGCTTTCCTTTCTCCAAGCCGTGTCTTCTCATCCTATGTGTCTTCCATCCCAGGGCAGCTGTGTCTCCATCACCTCTATACCTTCTTTCTTTCCGACAACACCTCTGAGAGGCGAGGTGACCCAGGGCACCCTGGTCCTCTCTCGGCCTTCCACACACTCTCTCCAACCAATTCCCAAATGTCTCAAACTCACCAAGCCCAAACCACACCAGACCATGTTCCTTTCCGTCCAGTTTTCTTTCCCGAGGTTCTAACTCTGGCAGAGGCCCATCGATCCAGCCTTCTTCTCTTGCCCTCACCCTCACTTCCTCTCCTGATGCCTCCGACATTCTACCACTTCCAACCCCAGACACTTGAGAAAGAGCTCTTCAAGACTTCCCTCCTGCCCCGCAGCCTCCAGCTACGGGCCAGGCCACCTCTGGTGGGGCAGCATCCGAAACCCGGGGCCCACAACGTCCTGGTTTGAGCCAGAGAGGGCGTCTGGTGATCAGAGTCAGAGCAAACAACCAAAATTGAGAGGTCTCTGTTATCAGCAGGGGGGAAAGCATGTTTGTTTTCTTGACTCCTTGCATCCTGGCAGTTGGCGCGCTGAGCAAACAATCCTGTTTACTTACAGTAATTCCTTTTCCCTTGAAAATGGCAGGTTACAACTCCAAACTTTTCAGCTGTGTTGTGAATATGGAACTGTGTGTTAGACGCTTCCTCTCACGGTGATGTTTTTGCCCAGCATGGTTACAGTGATTGTCATTGCTTTGTTCCCGATCGTTTGTTTGTTAGTTTGTTCATTCATTCATTCATTCGGTTTTTATTTATTCCACAGACATTTACTGAGAGAAAGCCACATGAAGTTGTTGTTAGTGACGTGGGCTCTGCACAGACTGCCTGGGCTCAGATCCCAGCTCAGTCACTGTGTAGGAAGTGGGCCACGGAAGAATTACTTAACCTCTCCCCACCTCGGTTTTCTCATCTGTAAGTGAGGATCATTAGAATGCTCATCTCAGAGGCTAACAAGGATTAAATTAGTTAAACTGTGCCTGACACCTGGTAGAGCAACTGAAGGGATACCAGGTCAGTGACATCAAATCCTTGCTGTTCACATCAAAGCAAGGCGGTCCCAGTGGAATGGAAGGAATGATATGTCGTCATGAAGAAGGCAAATGTGAGCTACAGCTGCGGCGAGCTTAGGACTTAGCCAACCCGGCACACCTAGGCCACGGGGGTGCTTAGAATAATGGGAATTACATAGCTGTTTAAATTATTTATTGACTAACAAATTAGTTTCAGCCTAGTGGTAGAACTATAAATAATTTTCTTCAAAAATGAATATAGGGGCACCTGGGTGGCTCAGTCGGTTAAGCAACTGTCTTTAGCTCAGGTCATGATCCCAGGGTCCTGGGATCGAGCCCCATGTCAGGCTCCCTGTTCAGTGGGGAGTCTGCTTCTCCCTCTGCCCTTCCCCTTCTGACCCCTTCCCCCGCTGCTCATGCTCTCTCTCTCTCAAATAAATAAATAAAAATCTTTTAAAAAAAGAATATAAAAATGAAATTCTTTTTTAAAAAAATAAAATTGTTCATATATATAAAGCAAGATTTTTAATAAACTATATTGATTAAGAAAATATAAGCAAAATGCAATAATATTGTACATACATAAATTCACATACTTGAATCAGTTTTTCAGTCATAATTGTCTCTTGCAGTAAGTCCCTGGCACTTTTGAAGAATGTATTCATGCCAATGTCTTTTTAACTTTAATTTTTAAAATAAAATTGCCACATCATTTACAGTTGCATTTTATGCTTAATAATTTGAAATTGACCCTTTTCTGTAGACCAAAATTTTTTTTTAAGATTTTATTTACTTACTTGACAGAGAGAGACAGAGCGATAGAGGGAACACAAGCAGGGGGGTGGGAGAGGGAGAAGCAGGCTTCCCGCGGAGCAGGGAGCCCGATGCGGGGCTCGATCCCAGGACCCCGGGATCACGACCTGCACCGAAGGCAGATGCTCAAGGACTGAACCACCCAGGCACCCCGGACCAAAATATTTTTAATTGAGAGGATACTCTCTAGAGGTGCTGAATTATTTTTTTTTAAGATTGTGTTTATTTATTTGAGAGACAGCAAGAGAGAGAGAGGTAGCGAGAGAGAGAGAGCATGAGCAGGGGGAAGATGGAGAAGCAGACTCCCCACTGGGCCAGGAGCCCAATGTCGGGCTCAGTCCCAGGACCCTGGGATCATGACCCGAGCCAAAGGCAGATGCTTAACTGACTGAGTTAAACAAGTGCTGAATTATTTAGAAAGCTCAGAGCAAGTGCAGATTAATAGAGGATAGTCTTCATTCTAATGTTTCAAATCAGATTGTGTTAATATTTCAGCCCAAATAACTTGCCAATATACGTCTTTTGCTGCCACTCACAGCATCTTTATTCAACAAGTATTTTTACAAGGCATCAATTGCCAAATAATTCCTCACTATTTATGATTCTTTTGAATGTTTCACTGAAGTTAGATGTTGTTAAATTGCAGGCCTTTGCAGTTTCATTTTAGTACAAGATATAAATTGATCCTAATTAAAAATAGGAGCTTCCTCAAAAGATTTTTCTCACAAATCAAGATAGTTTATACCTCTGAGCTCCTAAGATTTAATTTTTCATTTCCTCCCTTCCTTGGGTAGGGACAATTTCAATCTGTCCCTGTGTAAGCTTGTTTTAGATAATTACGATGCATAAAAAGTTTCACAACCTGAATTTTTTTGTGCTCCATCTATTGAATAATTTATTAAAATATTCCAATTGATTTTCATCACAATGTAACCAACATTTAAGGAATTATTTCAAAAGAATTCAATAGTATTCCAGGACACGTAGGGTGATTTACAAAATAGTTATTATTCAAAGGCTCAAACATTTCTAAAACGAGATTGCTGATGGGCAACAGAGAAAGGAAGAAAATGTGTACTGCCAAGCTAAAGTTTTTGTTGTTATTGTTGATGCATGGGGTTTTTTGAGAGGGGTGATCAGAAACTTAATACAAGCTCTGTCACAAGAATTTTGTACTTTGGTTACTTTGTTCATATATAGAAACATTTGTAAGTTTTGACAATGATGGTTTCTGTTTCCTTTGGTGGAATAGCACAGTTGTTTGGATACAATCAGGAATTATGTGCTCCACAGCAATTTCCAAGTACATCCTGCTCTGTGGCTTTCTTAATTTGGTAAGAACATTATTTTTCCATGAGCCTGCGTTCTCAACAAAATTTGTATTCCTGCTATTACTGTAGAAACACGTTTTATCTTCGGATATTGAAATTTGAGCTGAATTTTTAACAGAATTCCCAACGATGTCAGATGTTTTACCTGAGAATAAACTTCCAGCACTTTACTTTGATTTCATGAATTGTATGGGGAAGGAAGATCACACCATCGTTAGAGTTAATTGATTATCTGAGGACTTATCGAAGTATCTGAGGACCTTAATATAAAAAAGACTTCGTGCAGCTGTTTGGCAGCCCTTCTTTGCTAACATCACCAACACCTGTGTAGCTCTCTGCTCACTTTGTGAGTGTACAGACTTGGAATAAAAATGGGCGAAATTAATTGAGAAGAATAGTCATTTGATCTGAGTGAAAAGTCATGCTTCCCAGAGTGATATGTCAACACCCCTCCGGCAGCTGCGTATGTGAAATTGTCATTGGGGACACAGCCTTTTTTTTTTTTTTAAAGATTTTATTTATTTATTTGAGAGAGAGAATGAGATAGAGAGAGCATGAGAGTGGGGAGGGTCAGAGGGAGAAGCAGACTCCCCGCTGAGCAGGGAGCCTGATGCGGGACTCGATCCCGGGACTCCAGGATCATGACCTGAGCCGAAGGCAGTTGCTTAACCAACTGAGCCACCCAGGCGCCCCAGGGACACAGCCTTTTTAAAATAGTTCTAACTTCTGAAATAGAGGCTGGAAATCTTTCAGTAGATTTGTGTCTGGTTTTAATGCAGTCAGTGATGATACCAGAACCCAAGAGGGGATGGTAACTGTTATCAAAGATGGTATGCATGTACATACCCATCAACTTTCTTAATACATGGAAATTCAGTCGTTTTTCATTTAACATGTACATTCTTTGTTCAGTTGTTGCTGCAAACATTTATTGCCAAACAAAAAAAGTATTAACAAAATAGTAAAATAAATGTAATTTTTAAAAAAGATTTTATTTATTTGACATAGGGAGAACAAGAGAGCACAAGCAGTTGTGGGGGGGGGCAGGCAGAGGGAGAGGGAGAAGCAGGCTTCCCGCTGAGCAGGGAGCCCGATGCGAGATTCGATCCCAGGACCCTGGGATCATGACCTGAGCCGAAGGCAGACGCTTAACGACTGAGCCACCCAGGCGCCCCAAAATAAATGTAATTTTATGCCATAGTATAAGTGAAAAACCTCTATAGCAAGAACATTCAGATTACTCATTACACACTTTATTGTCTCTAACTCCTGCATATTTTACACAGGCACCTTGTGTCTAATTTCCCTTATTTCCCAGACTACGCTGACTGGAGCTTGGTGGCTTAGTGTATCTGCCAGGCCCCTGCACCCGCCAAGCCACACCTGGCTGGCACACCAAACAACAGGCAGGAGCGGTGCAGCTGAATACGTCTCCGCCACCTCCCAAGACCAGGAGTTACAGAAATCTACTTCATTGTATCAGCAACAAGTGCAGTGCATACTGTCCCTGAAAGGGAGATGTTCATTATCACCTGTTCTGGTTTGCATCTGGAAAAGTTCAGGAAAGGAGATAGGTTGTTGCCGGTCGTCTTCAGATTTAAGCACCCTTTAAAGTCAGGACGCTGTTTCCTGCCCATGCATCTTACATATCTGCAGACGAGAGCTTGGTAGAAGCTAGAAGTACAAAGTGGACCCCTACCAAACTCACCCCAACGTATGTTGATGCAGTCATCGTGGACAGTATTTTACAGAAAAATAAACATGTGGGACAGATGCTAGAAACTGCATGGGATGCCAAGCATAAACTGGGACAGTTCCAGGGGCAGTGGGATGTATTATCACGCTGGCTATGAGTGAGGTAAGCAGGGAAAGGCACCCAACAGCAAGGGGAGGTCGGGGGAGCTTTCTTGGAACAGGGAGTATCAATCTTAAAAGATACACTGGAGATGGCCAGGTAAAGTATGAAAAGCAGTTAAAAAAATTAGCTCTGGAGGCACCTGGGTGTCTCAGTGGGTTAAGCATCCGACTCTTGATTTTTGCCCCCCCACCCAAACTTGCTCTGGTTTGTTCCTGCCTGCTACTTCCATTTTAGCCGCCTAGCATTACCTTATGGTTGCGCTTCCTACCTCCTTTCCTGCTCCATCTGAGTAACAGGCTCATTCTCTTCCTGGCATTCAAGGCTGAGTGAGTCCAGGTGGGCAGGCAGTTGACTCGTTAGTGCTTCATTGGCCATTCTCACTGGTGTGTTACTGGATTTTAATCTCAGTGGATTAACGTTCACGGGTTTTGGTACGTCTGACCAGATCTAGTGGACCTGTGTTAGTAACCTTGTAACCACTAGTCACAGCTGGCTATTTAAATTTAAATTAATTAAATTTCAAAATTCAGTTCCTCAGTCATATTTCAAGTCCTCAGTAGCCACACGTGGCTCATGGCTATGCCTTTGGACAGCGCAGATTTAGAACCTTTCCATCCCTGCAGAAAGTTCTATTGGAACAAGGCAGTTGATTTGGGGTGAGAGTATTGAATATGTTAACAAATTCTGTGGTCAAACTGAACAATATAAAACAAAGATTTGACAGATGAGTCTTCTGGCTTGTTTATTATTTAATATGATGTTAGTAGGATTTCTAGGGATAAAATTACTTTGCAGCACTTCTATAACCATTTGTTGAAGTCTCTGTGACTTCTAACAAATCTGTGAGCTCTTTCAGAAGAGGGAATGTGTTTTTTCTTTCTGTCTCCCTGGCAGAGAAAGGGCTCAAGAGGTGATGAGATGATGAATCAATACATGCTTAGAAACAGCATTTATTTTTCTCAATTGCTAACTATAGCCATTTGGCTCAGAAACTATATTCTGAAATGTACCGTTTGGTAACCTATTCTTACTATTTTTGATGCCGTGTAGTCTGATGATATGAAAGAAGAAGTTCAAGAATGAACTTCTTTTGAATAAAAGTCATTTGAATAAAAATATGAGAGATGGATATGGTTGGGGACACAGAAGGAAAAACTCCCTAGGGGATCCTCATGGGTTCGGTGGAGTCCGTACCCTGGGGGTGAGGTAACCATCACTTGTCTTTCCTGTGGAGTGGGCGGGAGCTGGTATGAGCGTCATGACTTTTGATGGCCACAGGTGCTCTGCCCCTCAGTCAAGGAAGGCAGTACAGACTATGGAAAGTCAGCTTCCTGTCCCTTGTCTTTCCCTGGAGGGGCCCTCTGCCAGAGCCCTGTGTTGCTTATCTGGGCTCTGCAGATCTTCGGAATGAGGTCATCCAGGAAGTTGAATCCCTTTGATAACAATTATCTCTGCATCCTTGGCCCTTTGTTCTCGTGGAGAATGGCCGGTTACCCCCGTGCTTCTTACGTGGTTGGAACAGCTGTGGTGAGGCGGGGTGCCAGGTGCTCGCCCCTATGTGGATGTGCATGTCCTTCCCCGGCTGTCAAGATGGGGGCCAATAGAGGTAGGGGGGCTCGCCCAGTAAAGCGCAAGCATGAAATTACAAAGGAGTGAGAGGATAAAAGAGAACCTTATCTGTGTGGGGAACCTCACACATATCTACACACACACACACACACACACACACACTTGCTTACACATACACACATGTACATTCATCATGACAAAGCCCAATATTTTTCCTCTTCAATTCATCTTAGTTGACAACCAGTTAGACCAGTTGCAAGGGCTCATTCTTTCCTGAAGGAGTAAGGGTGGGTAACTTTCTGGAATAGGATTTCTCTGCAGTCCTGAGCCCATCTCTTCACATCATTTAGCATACTTTTCCCTATTGTATGTGGGCATCTTGCAATATTTTCTACCCAGTAGGAATTCTCCTGTGTAGCAGGCTCCCAACCCCATAACTTGTACCCCCTTTCCTATACAAAGCCTCCCTCCCCAAAACTGGTTTGGCCTGACCTCCTCAGTCCTGCTGTGGGCACAAGATCTCCTCCCCGGGGTCACAGCGAGCCCGCATGTGGAGGTGGCAGAAGGGTTGGCAATAATGAAGGGATGCTCACCACTGTCACTGAGGTCTGGGTCAAATAGCCAGGAGGCTTGTGAAGTGTGCATTTCTTGTGGGATAACTCATTCATTTGGGCCCTGTTCCATTCTGAGAATCCTTGTCCACTCTCTCTCTCCTGTTTTCCTGTCTTCTGTTTTCCAGTTGATTATCGAACTGTGCTATGAGCAATCAGGCACCATTTTTGGCACAAAGACCAGGTCTAAAGATCTTAGCATTGTTCTGCCTGAGGTGGGGCTCATGAAGCAACTGGAAGTCCTTCACTCTCAGGGAATGACGAGAGCATTTCTCTAGAAAGAGACAGGACTCCTATTGTGTGTGTATCTGTTTTAAAATATTATTGATATTGTATGTAATCCATAGCAGAATAACACGCTAGAATACTAAACGGTCTGTTAGAGACCAATGAAGGGCAGTTTTCTAGTTTCCCATCAGTGTGTGAGAGGGAGTGGGGGGGAGGGCAGGAGCAGTGGGTAACGGAGGGCATTTGCTGTTATCCATTATCCCTTCCTCTTGGTAACGTTTTCCCAATCTTCACTCAGATATCGTACTAGTAAGAGAAGACACAACCACAGGGTTTAGTGAAGGGGCTAGTTACAGAGACATCAGTGGGAAGGGGACCAACAAAGGACGATGGAGGGCTAAGGGACTGGCAACAGCAGAGAGCTGGAGAGCCATTTCACCCCGTGGCTGATGGAATGAAGGAGGGAACAGGGGACCAGAGGCTGGCTAGAGCTGCCACTGGAAAAGTTGGGGGCCACCCAACAGGAGTTGTCCCTGTAGAAGAACACAGCCTCTGCTCAAGACGCAGCAAGGCAAGGAGCAGCTGGGAAAATAGTTACCCCCACCCTGTTTCCCTCCCACCTTCTGATCTTCCATTGGTGTTCCCAGGATCAAATGCAACTAGAAACTAGAGAGCAAGACAGCTGGTGTAATGCATTCTGACAAGTTTGTCCCTGAGGGTGTAGAACAGAGCAGAGCATGGATCTGGGGACGAGGGTGGAACAGCAGAGGAATTGTACCTCTTCTGCCAGCCCTCATGCTCTGGGAGAGGAGACGACCATTCCAAAAACATAGCCTTAGACTCTCATTAGCTAATCCTCAGTCAGAAAATTCCGTCCCCCTGGCCATAGTGCTTAGTTCAGGACGTACAACCCAATTCAGGCATATGAACCGAAGGAAAGATTTTCTAGAGACTT
This sequence comes from Mirounga leonina, assembly GCF_011800145.1. Classification (NCBI taxonomy): domain Eukaryota; kingdom Metazoa; phylum Chordata; class Mammalia; order Carnivora; family Phocidae; genus Mirounga; species Mirounga leonina. The sequence continues at coordinate 38,546,031 of NW_023270451.1, read as the reverse complement.
TTGGAAAAGAAGACATCTCATTTCTCAGCTACTGGGAGAGAGATTTCTTCCCCCTTCCTGCTAGACATGAATGAAGAAACACGTAGCCTCTAAAGCTGCTTCCAGCCATTTTGCTAACATGCAGGGGGTCAGCTTTAGGATGAAGCTGCTATCATAGAAGAGAAGATGAAAAGAAACCGTGTCTTGGTACCACCATTGGGCCACTGACATTCACCCTATTACTGTGGTTTTTAGTTATTGAACCAATACTGTCTTTAGGTTGGAGTTTCTGTTACTTGCAACCAAAAGCATCTTACCAAAGCCGGCAGGATTGTGCCTGGAACCAGAGAACGCTTTCCTATTCAGTGCCTCCCAGAAGATGGAGCCCCAGAGGGCAAGACAAGCTTTGTTTGATGGGGAGGACCATACTGTAAGTGATAGGGAGACTAAGAACAGGCCCAAGTCCAAAAGGCCTCAGGAGAGGCAGAAGCAGGAATCATGGAGTCAAGGGTTCCATGTCCAATATAAACAAGATTGGGGAAAATGCAGGTCAAGAGCAAACGAGGAAGACCGAGTCATGGTGGTGAGTGTGTCTGTCTGACAGGCTTGAAAGGCCTGGGGCAGGTTGGACAGACAGTTTTGAATGAAGTCATCACATTCTTTAAGCAGGAGGACACAGCTTTCTCGAAGCTCCTTGAAAATACTTGGCTGTTAAGGAAAACTGTGGTGCTGTGTTCTCAGTGTTCTTCATCATGACTCTTTGTAAGCCTTTGGGCTCAGCCTGTGGTTTCAGTCAAAACCAAGCCAGCCATGGGGCAGAGGGAGGAGGACCAAGTTGTCCCCTGCCTGGCACTCGCTTTGCTGTAAGCGACAATACCAAATATTCTTTGATAACTTCTTCCTTGGGTAGCGATTTTAGTAATTCCTGTCCTTGATCATACTTAAAGGTATGCTCTCCAGGCAGTGCTGGTGGTGAGTAAGAAGATAATGGTACTAGTTACATTTGCTGAGCACTTAATAATATGCCTGGCTCTAAGCCAAGCACTCCATGTGCACTAATTAATTTCATCTTCACCACATTCTATGAGAAAATTACTATTATTTTTCCCAATGGGCTTGTGAGGGCAATGTCACATGGGTTGAATTTTAAGTGATAGAAAAGGTTCTAGTCATTTGGTTCACTCTCTTTAACAAACTTAGAAATGGAGCATATACATAGAAGAACATAAATATACATGTGTATATGTTATAAAGAATAATGTAACCCCCATATGTCCACAACCACTTGAAGACATCGTGCTGTTGAAGGCGCTGTGTTTCTGTTCTGTAACCGAGCCCCACACATTCTCTTGTCCTTCAGGCAAACCCTTGGCTGAACTTTGTTTTGAGCGCTCCTTTGTTTTTCTGTATGGTTTTACTACCTATAGATCTGCCCAACCTACATCAGGCCTTTGAAGACCATCAGACCACTTATGATCCTGAACAATATGTTGTTTAGGTTTATGAGTTTTTGAACTTTGTAGAAATTGTATTATTCTGTATGTATTCTTCAAAAATATGCAACATGATGTGAGAGTTATCCATGTTGACGCAGGTAGCTCTGTTTATTCATTTTTTACCGAAATGTGTTATTCCTTTTTATGAATACGCCACATTTTACTTTTGTTATTGTGATTGCTGGACATTTGGGTAGGGGGTTCTTACTATTCAAATGCTGTCATTATGAACACTCGCATACTGTCTTGTAGTGCAAGAGTTTCTCCAGGGTCTGAAGCTAGAAGGCGAGCATCTACTTGGTAGGATCTATGCAGCACTGAGTGCCCTGATATTGACTAGTTATTGACCAAAGTGATTGTGTCAGTTAACACTCCCACAAGCAGTGTGTGAGGGTTTTGTGTACTGCGGAGTCTGGCTTACCTTTGGTATCCACCTCTAATTGTGTTCTGCACGGTTTTCCTTGTTGAAGAAACCAGGTCTTTTATTCCCTATACCTTCCCACGGTCTAGATTTTGCAATTATGTTCCAATATGTCAACCAACTTGTTCCACTGAACCCTCTGTTTCCTGTAAATTGGTGGAAAGATCTAGAGAACTGATCGTATTTAGCTTTAATTTTCTGACAAGAATACTTCAGATAATGTGGTGTACTTCATCCATCAGGAAGCATATAATATCTGGTTAACTGTTCTTTATGGTGTTAGCAACAGCCATTAATGATTATTGTCCAGATTCATTATTTAATTCTGGCATTAAAATATTAAAATTCTATCACCCCCACTTCATTTATTAGCTGGGATACTTCTATAAGGAAATCCTTTTTGAAGCGCCTGGGTGGCTCAGTTGGTTAAGCGCCCAACTATTGGTTTTAGCTCAGGTCATGCATGATCTCATGGGTCATGGGATTGAGCCCTGAGTCAGGCTTGTGCTCAGAGTGGAGTCTGCTTGAGATTCTCTCCCTCTGCCCCTCCCCCCACTCCCTCTCTCCCTTGCTCTAAAAGATAGATAAATCTTAAAAAGAAAGAAAGAAGGAAAGAAAGAAAGAAAGACGGGCACCTGGGTGGCTCAGTCTGTTAAGAGTCTGATTCTTGATTTTGGCTCAGGTCGTGATCTCAGGGTGGTGAGATTAAGCCCCAAGTTGGGCTCTGCACTTAGCGTGGAGTCTGCTTAAGATTCTCTCTCTCTCTGCCTCTGCTTCCACTTATGTTCTCTCTGTCTCAAAATAAATAAAATCTTAAAAAAAAAAGAAATCCTTTTCCTCATCAACCATTTGGTATCCTAAGATATAGTTTGTAAACAGATTCAGTTGGCCTGATGCTTTCCCCTTATTTACTAGTTTTCATAATAACAAATTGATTTCCAACATCTTCTAGATATAACCGGTGAGTTTTTAAAATTATTATTTACTGCATTTTAAATATGTTTAATATTTCAGTCCATTGCAGTTATTAAACTTATTGATGCTCAACTGTCGCATCTCTGGCCAGTGGGAGCGTCTCTTTAAGTTGGTCTATATGTCTTTTTGACTCATCTGTAACACTCTTCAGCAGCTTCCTAATTTTCTGGTATGACAAGAAATGCCAGATTCGTTGCATACATTTTATGTCATGGACCTGGAATCAGCCATCTCTCCAGAATCCTGGAAAAAGTTATTAGAAGCAACAATCTAGGTGCTAGGGCTTGTTATTTGCTTATGGTTAATTTATTGTTCTTGGGTTGGTCATTGCTTATCCTTGGTATCGTCGGCTTAAAAAATTTTTTTGTCAGATTGCTGTGTTTAAAATAATTATCTCTTCAATTTGCTAATGAGTTTGAACATCTCCCACATATTTACGGATTCACCATCCCACTCACCATTTGTAATTCCTTGGTGGTGAAAGGCCTACTCATAACCTTTAATTTGAGGTAAGTTAAAGTAAAAGGTTTTCTAGTATTAAACTAATCTTGATCATATGTATTTTACTTTTCTTTTTTTTAAGATTTTATTTATTAGAGAGAGAGAGAGAGAGAGCGCACAGGAGCAGGGAGGAGGGGCAGAGGGAGAAGCAGACTCCCTGCTGAGTGGGGAGCCTGATGCAGGGAGCCTGTTGCAGGGCTCAATCCTGGGACTCTGGGGTCATGACCTGAGCCAAAGGCAGACACTTAACTGACTGAGCCACCCAGGCATCCTGTATTTTACATTTCATACACTGGTAGATTTGGTTTGCTAATATGTGATTTAGAATTGTTGCATTTATATTCACAGATGACTGTTGTGTAATTTTTCTTGTATGATTCTCAATTTGATACATTAGCTTTATGACATTAATTGGGATGTTCCTTCTTTCCTCCTCCCTCATCTTCCTCCCCCTCATCTCTTTCTCCCTCTTCCTGTCCTTCTCTTTCCCGTTCTCCTCTTAAGAGTTTACATAACAAGAATGGCAATGCTGTGATCTTTGAATGTTGGTTAGAATTTACTGAAGTTTTCTTTGTGGGAAGACAAAACCCACAACCCCTGATTAAATTTATTTCAAGCTTATAAGAATAGCCAGGTTTCTTCTTAAATCAGAGTTGGAAGGTTAGACCTTTTTTGGAAACGTGTCTATTTTGTCAAAAATTCCTGGTGTAACAACCATATCTGCAATCGTAGGTCTCATGGGATGTCAAGCCGAGTACACCCACACCTGGCCAGACGATCTCCACCAGTCTTCCACCTGTCCCTCCCCACCCTTCCCCATCTCAGGAAAGCCAACCCTCTTCTTCCAGTGAATCAGGCCACAAGTCTTAAAATCACATTTGATCCTCTCTCTCTTGCAAGGCACTTCCAGTCCATCACGACATCCTGGTGGCCGTTTTTGCCATCTCCATTATGCCAATTGTCTTAGTCTGCTCGGGTGACTTTAGCAAACTTCGATAGATCGGGTGGCTTATAAAGAATGGAAATGTCTTGCTCAACAGTTGTGGAGCCTGGAAGTCCAAAACCAAGGCACCAGCATGGTTACTTTCTGCGAACCAGCCCTCCTCCTGGTTCATGGCTCGTATCTTCTGGCTGTGCGTTCACATGGGAAAAGGGGCTTAGGGAGCTCTGTGGGGTCTCTTTTATAGGAATGCTGATTCCATTCATGAGGGCTATGCCCTAATGACCTAAGTTTCTCCCAAAGCCTCCACCTTCTCATACCGTCATCTTTGGGAGTTAGGATTTCAACATGTGCATTTTGGGGTGATACAAACACTCAGACCATAGCATGAAGTTGTCTAGGCCACCATCACTTCTTGCTGGGCCTGTTGTATTAACTGGCTCTCTGGCTTCTGCTCTTGCTCCCCTATGGTCTGTTCCCCCAACAACACTCCGAGTAAGCCTTCTGAATGTTAACTCAACCTTCATCATCTTCTTAGCTCTTTAGAACCAATTCCAAGTCACCATATGGCCCACAGGATGCTCTGTGGTCTGGCCCCCCACTGTCTCTAGGACTCTATCTTCTGCGCTCTTCTTTTGCTCAGACAGCCCTGGTTTAGGAGCTCTTACCTTTTTGGTCCCCTCTTCTTGGAAAGCACTTCCCTTTAACCACTGCCCGATCACTCCCTCATTCCTTTCAAGTCTTGCTTAGATGTTATGTCACCAGAGTCCTTCCTTCACCAAACTATAGAAAATTCTACTCCTATCCAGTCACTTATTATCATCCTCACCCTTATTTATTTTTCTTCTTAGCATTCATCATCACCTGATTTATATATATATATATATATTTTTTTTTTTTTAACTGTCTGTCTTCCACAGTTAGAATATAATCTCCTTCAAGGCAGAGCTGACCTGTTTTGTCCATTGCTGTATTTTCAACATCTAGCTCACAGCCCGGCACATAGTAGGTGTTCAATAAATATGTGATGGATGACAAAATGCATGCAGGTTGGCCTTAAGTGGCCAACACATTCTCAGGGGAGACTACTTTCCCTTTCACCTGGAGCCATAGCTCTGCCTTCATGCGACAGTTTTGTTCTTGCTTTTGCTGTCACTCTCCCTTTTCCTGAAGGTGTAGGTAGCCCTTTGGAGATTTAACTTAATTCATGGAGTTAGGATGGCAGAAGAGAGCGTCTGCTTTTTGACCTGATACCTTTTAAAGGCCCAAGACCTCGTTTCTGTCTTCCTGAGCAATGATTATCAGCAAATGTCCTCTGGCAACCTTGGCTTCACCACTTTTAAAAAATTCTGATTTCTTGCTCTCACTTCATTTTTTTTGGTCTTCTGAGGATTCCCCTTACTTTCTTGTGAGCTTAGCTATGCATTTCAACTAAATGATGTTTCTTTATTTTATTTTGCATTTTAGGGAAGGATTTCAGAGGATCTGGTTTACCAGATTCCTTTTTTTTTTTTTTAAGATTTTATTTATTTCTTTGACAGAGAGAGACACAGCGAGAGAGGGAACACAAGCAGAGGGAGGGGGAAAGGGAGAAGCAGGCTTCCCGCGGAGCAGGGAACCTGATGCGGGGCTCGATCCCAGGACCCTGGGATCATGATCTGAGCCGAAGGCAGACGCTTAAGGACTGAGCCACCCAGGTGCCCCATGGTTTACCAGATTCTTGAATATGACACTTTTCAAACTTTCCATTTTTTGGTGCAGTGCACAGCTGTGCAGCAGAGAGGCTTAACCAAGGTTTCGCTGCCAGTGAAATCCCTGAGACCAGACCTGGGGCTCCTTACCTCCGAGGTAGTACTTTCCTTCCACGCTGGGCTGGTGGGGTGCCTTCTCTCCTTTGCAGGGGTTAATAGAACAGATATTTCTAGCCTGATGAGTATCCATACACAGAGAGGACAAACAAGAGGGAAGACAACAGTAACACAACAGTCCAAGGAACCTGTTGTAGCCACTGAGGCTGTAAAAGCCGTTCGTAAATATGAAATGGGAAGAAGCTCTGGGAATTAGGGTTGATTTCAGCAGGGTAGCTCTTGTTAGAAGAGGCTCCTTTTGCTTTTTCGTTAGAAGTCAGATACGAAGGACTTGCTTTCCTCCGAATTTCTGCTCTGGCATAAGGCTGGATGCCTCCCAGCTCCTGCAGTTCATGTAGGCTGTGCCGCGGGAGGTTGCCTGTCAAAATGGAAACCATGGTACCTTGAAGAATTGTATCGCAGATTTTTAAAAATTTATTATTAGCTCTAGTGAGAGAGTATAGCTGGAAACAGCTGCAGGTTGGACTGCTCAGAATACTATGCAAATCAGTTGGAAAGTGAGAAGTTCAGTCAATCAATCAGTTTTGCTTCATGTGATACCAACTGACTTTTTTTTTTTTTTTTAACCTTATTCGCATCACTGAATTCACTGACTTTGGGCCTGGATTGACTTAATTGCATGGTTCCTTTTGACATACTGTAGACAGTGATTGCTCTGTTGGGCCATCGTCAAATGCGACAAATAACGCCATGAGTGTTGGTGGACAGCCCCAGCTGGGAGATGGCTTGCTAACTTTTTCCTTGCAAAACCAGCTCATGCTGCCAACCTAGCAGTTAGTGGGTTTAAAGAACATGTGAATAATAGGCAATACAGCATCTGTCCGGTGAATTAAAATTTAACGTATGACACTAAATCATTGGGGGTTAATCCAGTACGAGTTTTTGATACACAAGGTTATGATGACCTTCAAACCATAGGCAGTGAACTATTCTGGGGTACCTGCCTTTGGTCTTTTGCTTTGAGGATTTCCTTTTAATAAACACCATGAAATTATGTTTTCTAAAAACTATGAAAGTATTGTTATGATACATATTTGAAAATCCCACTTAGAGGTGGTAACAGTTAATATTTTAGTATATTTCCTTCCAGTCTTTTTTCCATACATTTTTTACTAATCGAGATGATATCCTAATGTGATTTTTTTTTCCCCCATTAACAATTTGTATACCGATGGGGTTTTTTTTCCCACAGAACATGATGACTCAAATATGTCCCCATGTTATCAAGTCTTCGAAAGTAATTTTAATGGTGACATAGTATTTCATTGTATGAATGTAGAATAGTTCACTTACATATTCTATTTCAGGTTGTTTTTTGTTATTATTATAAATAGTACTTAGTTGGACATCTTTGTACATGAAGTTTTCTTCTGCATCTTAAATTAGTTTCTCAAGCTAGCACCCTATAATTATAGTAGAATTATTTAGTCAAAAGTTATAGATTTTTTTTCAGGCTTCTGAGACAAACAACCAAATTGTTTTGCTGAAAAGGTGTCTTTATTTATATTTACGGCAAGAGAGCACACAAGAGTTTGTCTCACCGTACCTAGGCCAGTATGGAATGTTTTATCCAAAACAAATTGCTACTTTAATAGCTTTTTAAATGTACATTCTTCTGCTTATTCTCAGGGTCAGATATATTTTTCTAATGTTTATTAGTCATTTTTCAAAGAAGGGGTGAAGTAGTCTGTTGGTATCCTTTACCCCACTTATAATTGGGATCTCACTACTTTGTTCTCATAGATTTGTATGCAAACTTTATATATTAATTGTGTCGTTTCTGTCTTATATATGGTAAATATTGTCAATTTATTCTTCTATTTCTATTTTGTGTTTTGATGTGTAACACCTCTACGTTTTTATGTAATCATATCTAACATCCCTCTGTTATTTTTACATTAAATTTAAGTTTGGGAACCAGAAATAGATAGAAGGTAAAGTCATTAATTCCAGTGTTTATTTTTAACAGTGTTTTGTTTTAATTAAAATATTTTCTTTTTTTAAAAGATTTTATTTATTTATTTGACAGAGAGAGACACAGCGAGAGAGGGAACACAAGCAGGGGGAATGGGAGAGGGAGAAGTAGGCTTCCCACTGAGCAGGGAGCCCTATGTGGGGCTCCATCCCAGGACCCTGGGATCGTGACCTGAGCCGAAGGCAGATGCTTAACGACTGAGCCACCCAGGTGCCCCTATTTTTAATAGTGTTATTGAGGTGTGATTGAGAACCCATTGATTCATTTAAGTGGTACACAATTCAGTGACTTTTTAGTAAATTTACAGAGTGGTGCAAACCTCACTCCAGTCTAGATTTGGAACATTTCCATCACCACAAAAGACATTTCCTGCAGTCATTCCTCATTCCTACTTCTAGTCCTGGGCAAACACAAATTTACTTTCTGCCTCTATGAATATCCCCATTCCAGATGTTTCATATAAAGGAAATCATACAATAAACAATTTTTTGTGACTGGTTCTTTTTACTTAGTGTAATGTTTTCAAGGTTTAGCCATGCTGTAGCATATATCAGCACTTCATTTCTTTTCATGGCCGAATAGTAGCCCATTGATGGGTACAACACATTTTGCTTATCCATTCATCCACTGATGGGCATTTGGGTTGTTCTACCTTTTGACTATTATGAATAAAGCTGCTATGAACATTCACATACATGTCTTTGTGTAGATATATATTTTTATTTCTCTTGAGTAGATGCCTGGGAGTGGAGTGGCTGGTATATAGTAAATTTATGCTTAACTTTTTAAAAAAATATTTATTTATTTGAGAGAGAGAGAGAGAGTGGGAGGAGAGGCAGAGGGAGAGGGAGAATCTGAAGCATGCTTCCCGCTGAGCTCAGAGCCAGACGCAGGGCTCGATCCCACAACCCTGAGATCTTGACCTGAACCGAAATCAAGACACTTCACCAACTGAGCCACCCAGGTGCCCCAAATTTATGCTTAACTTTTTTTTTTTTTAAGATTTTATTTATTTATTTGACAGAGAGAGACACAGCGAGAGAGGGAACACAAGCAGGGGGAGTGGGAGAGGGAGAAGCTGGCTTCCTGCTGAGCAGGGAGCCCAATGCAGGGCTCGATCCCAGGACGCCGGGATCATGACCTGAGCCGAAGGCAGACGCTTAACGACTGAGCCACCCAGGCGGCCCTATTTAAGAACAGCCAAGTATTTCCCAAAGTAGCTGTGCCATTTCACATTCTCATCAGCAATGCTCCAGCTTCTCCACAGCCTCGCCGGCACTTGTCCTTGTCCCTGTAGTCTTTTTACACTGCATTTGTCTCTATTCTGCTCTATAACATACGGTAAGGATTGAAAATAATTTCGCCTTATCCCAGTTGTTTGTCATATCTTATTATGTTAAATCTATATTTCAATAAAGAATTTTTATGATCTTTTTCTTCCAAGATTTCCTTTTCACCTTCAACATAAAACTTGATTTTTTTCCTTCACATTCAAACAAGTATTACCCTGAAACTTGGTCATACGAAGTCTTAGGATAAACTGATGTGACGATTTAAGTGGTCAGTGACTGCTTTAAATCTTAAATCTTTTTGAAAGTAGTAAGACTGAAAACGCTTTATAAAAATCCTACTACTGAGTATATTTAAGCTCAAATGAGAATGTTTATCCTCAAGGTATTCAGCTTGAATATTTAATGAAGTTCTCCCTCAGGTCATTTGGGGGACTGTTCTTTTGAAATTGCCCTGCAGAGCCCAGGGCATATTCTTTTGGCTCTCCCTTAGTGGTTACAATATTGATGGCAGGTAAAGTTTGTTTTTAGAAAGAGCATAAAGTCATTTGGAACCAAACATACTCAGTAACGTGAGCTATTAAAGAGAACCAGAAATATGGACTGCATCATAACACACACACGTGTGCGCACATGCACATGCATTTTCTGTGTGTTTCCTAGATTGAACCAGAAAACAAATCTAAAAATAAGACTATCGATATTTTTAAGTGCTAACACTATTAAACAAGAGAATAACCTTCTATGGTATCATTTTTAAAGATAAAAACATTCAAATAGTTCAAGTTCTAGCATATTTGTTTAAACGTTTATCCCACTATTTGATAGGGACATTTGATTTCAAAGTTAACTTTGATAATTCCAAGTTCAAAGTTGTGTTCATACTGAAAATGTTCCCATAGGAGGTTCTAATTACAAAGTCGGGTGTATATGGGAAGAAGAGGTCCATACTTTGGTTTTCAGCTCCCTACTGAGCACGTAATGAGTTTCTGGTCTCAGTGGCACCATGTGTTGAACTTGATGACTATCATGCTCATCTATGCTTGTTATAGGCTTCTTCGGAATGCCAGTGACTCATGTTTCCTACAAACTGCTTGGAGAAATCTTTTGTCTTTGCTTTACTGGACTTCCTCTCACTATATATTCAAGATGTTGGACTGACAACATCGGAGCTGTCCTGAAATGTCAAAAAGGAAACTTTCAGAATTGAGTTGGAAGACAGATGGAACACCCTGGCTGTGGTGTGAGTGAAGGTGATGGAGGGAAACCCCTACCTCTACTGCCTGATAGACAGACTATAGAGGAGCAGCCTGCATTGTGAGCTCTTTGATGTGCTGTGTGGCTTCTGACACCTCCCTGGGCCTCAGTTTCCTCACCTGTAAAATGGGCACAACATGAAAAATATTTGTCTCACAATGTGTGGCAAAATTGAAATGTAATGACACGCAGCACGGTGTGATGCACACATCAAGGCTTCAGGTAATGTAACTTTTAATGCTGTCCTCCTATCAGTCGTCGTCATCATCTTTGTAGGCCTTCAGCACCTGCCACAGGGCCTCTTTCATAAGAGTGCAGTAAATGGTACCTCCTATTACTGTCATCCTTGTATTCTTGTCATCGCTTAGCACAGAGCCTAGCAGACAGCCAGTGTCCAATGAATGAATATTAAATGAAAAAATCTACTTTACCTTGCCAAGCATAATTCGCATTGTAGATTCAGAAAAATGGTGTTTAATGTCATTTTTTAATGAATCAAAATCTTCCTGTTCTTCTATAATGTGCTCTGTGAGGGAGGCAGTAGTGTGTGGTTGTTGTAAGTACAGATGCTTGAGCTGGACCACCTGGGTTCAAATCCTGGTTGCGTGACCTGGGAAAGTTACCCACCCTCTCTGTGCCTCCATTTGTTCATCTGTAAAATAATAGTGCCTTCCTCACAGGGATTAGAGACTTTATACATGTAAGTAATTAGAACGATGACTGGCAAATAGTACAGGCCATATAAGTGTGTGTCGGGCAAGGGAAGAATTTTAAAAAGGGACAAGACAGTGTCTCTCCTCAGAGAAGCTCTCCAGTCTTCAAGAATCCATGCATGCCCATGTGGTGGGCAAGAAGATGAAGGAAAAGCCAATTGTATGTGAAGGATTGAGCATGGAGACATGTACACAGTTACCAACCAGCTCTCTGGGAGAAAAAAGGCCCTGATTTCCCAATTTCTGTGGTATAAATATTCCTACCATGGCCAATTTCAAGGCACCATTGTGATATTCCTAAATGTGGCACTGGGAAAAGATGCTCGCAGCTGGTTCCTGGAGGCTGATATGAGCAGGCTCCAGGACACTACTGGGTAGAAGCTTCAAGACTTCAGAGAAAAACACCACATATTAGTGATAAGGACTGAGTGCTTTACAATTCCACTGGTTGGAGAGTTCTACCTGGTTCTGGGGATAAGGTGGTAGGCTAGAGGGAAGGGCCGCTTTCTTTACACAATCTACTGCTTTAGAAAAAAATCCCTTTACCACTTGATCCCTAAATTCTTCCAGTAATTCAGTTTCTTTGACCATTCAGTCCTTGACCTTGAGATTGCCAGTAGGTAGGACCATTACAAAGACGATTCAGGTTTGTTGAGTTTCAGAGAGATAGGAGAGAAACCAGACCCACGTTGCCTCCTAATGTAGTCTTCTTTAGGCATCTCAGGGAGAAGGAACCACACCACAACCCTAGGCCCACACTCTCTGGGGGACTCTAAGAAAGCACTGAAACTTGCCATTTCTCATATTTTCCATAATACAATGGGTAAAATAATGTGGTGGTGGTCCCCACATCTATTCAACAATTTCTTGTTGCCTGCCTTCCGGTGTCTGATAGGATCAACCACGTGACCAGATCCTGCCTGTGAATTGTGAGAGGAAATGAGAGTGTTACTTTGGAGCGCAACATTGACTTGCTAGAGTGGAACACTCCTGAATGCTCTCTTCCTCTGCCACAATGAGCAGCCATGTTCCATGATGGCCACTCTCAGTGTAGATCCTACAGAGATGACAGGGGGGTAGATCTCCCAGCTGACTCATGAGAGAGAAAGCAAGAAATACATATTTGTTGTGTTAATCCACCAAGATTGTGGGGGTTCATGAGGGAGCACAACCTATCCTATCCTGACACAAGGATCGGACATGAGAATCAGATGCAATTATAAACGTTGGATGGCAATGTTCTGACAACATTAAAGCACTCTACCCAAGGAAGGAATTAGCATCTCTAAATTAGCAAGTGGGTAGAACAATTTGACAAAACTCATTCTCAGAAAATTACTTGCAATTATTTCTTTGAAGTAGAACTTGAACTCTGAGGAACTACATCAGGTCTTTACACTAGGTCAAATTTGCTGTTAGCTTTCTTAGACCTAGGCTGGAGAGCAGTCAGCTTTAAGCCTTTGAGGTTAGAGTTTCCAGAAGTGTTAATGAGGAAGGAAAAGATGTTTTACAGTTGTTTAGGAATAGAAACAGTGGAGCACCTGGGTGGCTCAGCCAGGCTCAGGTCATGATCCTGGGGTCCTGGGATCCAGCCCCGTGTTGGGCTCCCTGCTCAGTGAGGAGTCTGATTCTCCCTCTCTCTCTCTGTCGCTCTACCCTGCTCATGTTCTCTCTATCACTATCTCTCTCTCTCTCAAATAAATGAATAAAAATCTTAAAAAAAAAAAAAAAGGAATAGGAACAGTTGACCATAGAACAATAGCACCTCCTTCAGTAAAGAGTAACAGTAAGAATGGCCATTTCTTGAAGGGTTGGGCACCAGAACTTTATATATATAATAATGTCTAAGCCCTGAACCAGCTTTCCCCCTTTCCAGAGAGTGAAAGCTTTTTAAAGATCATATAGAAAGAAAGTACTGGAGCTGGAATTCAAACGAGGTCTGGTTTAGAGTCTGCCTTAGTTAGGTTTTCCTAACTCAGGAGACCCTGAGACAATAATTCAAGTGCAAATAGTGTATTGGGCCATGGAAAGTAATCCAGGAGAGGGGAGGCAGCCAAAAAAGTATACATTATTATATCAGCTAGTACAATGGCAATTATGATTTAATCTCCAAAAGAAAAAGCACAAAACTCATGACCCCAAATTAGCCCACTCAAGAGCTGAGGGAGCTGGGGTATTTATACACCAATACCCGAGAGCCATTGGTTGAATGCCTAGATTGGGGAACAAACACCCTCCGGTGCAGAGATGCAGACCGTGACAATTGGAAGTCATCTGGAATGCATGATTGTCCAAGGGTTGTGGGTGGAGATATGGTAGCATTTGCTCTAGGCTATAAAGCCTGAGATCTGCCCACCACTCTACCCTGCTCCACTACCTTGGTCCCTGAGTCATGGTAGGCTCATGGGCATGCCTCCCCCACCCCCAGGCTTCCCTAAGGGCAGGGAAACCCTTCTGTGGTTCCAATGGGTGGTATCTAGAGGACATCTGGTGCCCAGCAAATAGAGCTCTTGGATGAAACTACCTTAAATGGCGCTAATGGAATCCTTCCTAGGGTGTGTGTGAGAATGAGTATATGCGGCATTCTTGGAACAGTGTCTGATGCACAGTAAATACACAATAAATGTTGGCGATGGTGGTGTGGAGGACGATGGACTGGGCAGGAGAGGATGAAGAGAAGGAACAACAGAAAGAGGAGGGAGGGAGGAGTGATGAAAAGAAGAGGGGTGGCAGGCTGCCTGGGTGGCTCAGTCAGTTAGTTAAGCGTCTGCCTTTGGCTCAGGTCATGATCCCAGGGTCCTGGGATCGAGCTCCCACATTGGGCTCCCTGCTCAGCGGGGAGCCTGCTTCTCCCTCTGCCTGCCGCTCCCCCTGCTTGTGCACGCTCTCTCTCTGTCTCTCTCTGACAAATAAATAAAATCCTTTAAAAAAAAGAGAGAGAGGGGCGGAAAAGCTCTTGTCACAATGTATCATTCACACTGGCTGTCCATATCAGCAAACTCTTCTCTTTCCTTTTCTCAGGGTTTGAGGGTGCTACACTCCTCTATCAACCGGAACAGTCCGAGATCGCTTCCTGCAACATCTGCAGTTCGTATTCCTGTTGAGGGTTACGCTCCTGATGTTGCCACCACTGAAAGGACAAGACAAACCACCCGGGGCTGAAATTCTGTGCTTCAGAGCAGCCGAGGATGGGGTGGGCTTTCCAAATGGCTTCTTGCATTGAGCCCAAGGCGCGGAATGTAAGGTTAGCTTATGTTTAATGCAGATTTAGACTGCCCTGAGAGTGTGTGTGTGTGTGTGTGTGTGTGTGTGAGAGAGAGAGAGAGAGAGAGAGGGAGAGGGAGTACCGCATGTGTTTCACTTGCGCATATACAGTTGTAGACTTTATAGAATTGTAGACTTCCTGGAAACTAATTGCTCCAGATAAGGACAAATGCAGTCACCATTTCCTAATTTCACTGCAAGCTGAGGGAGAGAAGCAATGGCTTGAGTCACAGAGCAAGGGTTTCAGATTAGATATAAGGGGAAATTTCTTTTTCAGATGAATTTGATAAACCCTGGAATGGATTGTCAAGGGGAAGTTTGAAGCCTTTCTCCAGGAGCTTTTAAAAATAGACACTCATCTGACTGAGCCAGTTGCAGCCTGGTGCTATCTGGAGATGACATGATGGATTGGCTTCTGGCTGGGAACAGAGGAGAAAGGAATCTCCTTTCTACTGAGGTCTACTGACTGAGCATTTCACCTCACCTTTCAGAGCATTTCAGCATTGCTGATTTTCTCTGACTGAAGAAATCACAACTGTTCATTATTTAAAATTCAGAGAGGGGCGCCTGGGCGGCTCAGTTGGTTAAGCAACTGCCTTCGGCTCAGGTCATGATCCCGGAGTCCCGGGATCAAGTCCCACATCGGGCTCCCTGCTCGTCAGGGAGTCTGCTTCTCCCTCTGACCCTCCTCCCTCTCATGATCTCTGTCTCTCATTCTCTCTCTCACAGATAAATAAAATCTTAAAAAAAAAAAAATTAAAAAAAAATAAAACATTGGCCCATATTATATTAAAAAAATAAATAAAAAAAATAAAATTCAGAGAAACTGTAAAAAAAAGGAAAAACTAACAATCAAATAAAATCCTATAATTCAAAGGTAACCCAAAATGGTTTCTTTCTGATATATATTATTATATTATGTTATGTTATATTATATTATATTATATATAATCTATATAATATAATTTGTAATCTAGCTTTTCATACTTAGTATATCATGGATTCCTTTTCATGTCAATAAATACTGCTTTATGTCATTTTTGGTTGGTAAAGACTAGTCCATGCTATGCGTGTAGCCTGACTTATTTAATGAGCTCCCTCTGTGGAGGTTTGGGTTGTTATCCCTGGATATCCTCGCACATACATCCTTGTGGAATTGTGCAGTTATTTCTTCAAGATAAATACTTAGAAGTAAAAGAGCCAAGTTAAGGGTTTGCCTGTTTAAAATTTTCCTACCTGTTGCTAGATTTCCCTCCAGAAAGGTCGTACCACTTCACATTTCCATCAGCAATGCTGGAGAATATAGTCCCCCCTTTTCTAAATAACACTACTCTCAATATTTTAATAGACCTTCCTTTGAGTCTTAGAGAGGTTGAGGTTTTCAAGCATTTATATTTCTTTTGTTACTTGCCTTTTGTGTCCTTTATCCATTTTTTATGGGGAAACTTAATAGACACATGTATGCATACATATGCACACGTACATACAGATTATATTTTATCTTTATGTGTCATTTTCCAAGTTGTCTTTAACTATACTGATCATGGATATGCTGTTCAGAAGTCTGCTACCTAGATTATTCTTTAGGCTACATTAGTGATGACCAGAGTACAGTGAATTTCTGGAATCCTGGCCATAACTGTGTCACCTGCTTCTGGACCAGATGTCTCAAGTCACCAAGGAGTATGAGGCAGAGTGTGGCTAGGTAGGTAAGATGTGTATACATGGCCAGTGTGTATTTTAGAGAATCAGGTCAAGCATTCCCTGTCATTGAATGAAGTCAGAGCCCCTGGGCTTGACAGCAGAACATCAACTTAGCCTTCAGCACATGGAGCATGTGGTGGTGGACAGAGTGGGAGATGAGGGACAAGGGGAAGGAAGGGATGATGGTCTCTCAGGGCCAGTAGCAACATCTTCCCCTTCTCACTAGCCCATTCCCACAAAGTACACATGCTAAGAGGCTTAACTAACCAGGGCTATTGTTGATTGTCTCCTTTCTCTTCTACTGGGCCAAGATGGGGGACACGAACACTTTTCATACTTGTGACATAGGGCAAGGAAGGCCTAACTACACATGGATAAGGTAGACAGGGGAAGGGACAGGGCAGTCTCCCTGGGATGGGGCTGCTTCTAGGGAGAAGGACCAGCAGCAGGTGGAGTGGAAACAGAGCGTGTCATCATGCTTAATCACAGAAGATGGAGCTAGAATGAGGACCACATCCTAGTTTTTCTGACTTCAGCTCATCTTTGCTCATTCCTTGTTATTTTAGCTGGCTCGGATTGCAAGTTTTGTGAGTTTTTGACAAGAGTATTTTGCTCATTTCGCTTAGAGTAAAATCCAGATTCCTAACCCTTTACATATTACGTCTGCCACCTCTCCTACCCCATTTCTTACCCCATTCCCCAAATCATTCGAGTCCACTTGCTCCTGGAACAAGCCAAGTGAGCCCGTGCCCCAGGGCTATTGCACTTGCGTTCTCTTTGCTTGTAATGCCCTTTCCCCATACATCCGCATAGCTTACCCCCTCCTTCCTTCAGGTCTCTGCTCCAATGTCACCTTACCTTAGTGGCATGTGGAGGTCTTTGGCAGCAGCCCTTCTATCTGGGAAGTCTCTCAGAGAGCAGGGCCCAGACATCGGGGAGGGTTCCTGAGGTGGACGACAGGCTGGGGCAGAGCTGACTGACAGGATGGAGGTGAAGCCAACTTTAACAGGGTCCAGGCCCAAGCAGCTCACTGGGACAGGGAGGTGGCACAAGGGACCCAGGTGGGGATTCAGTCACTGGGACTGGATTCCCTTTAGTTCTCCAAGCCTACCTGTCCACTGCTGAGCTGGTCCCACCCACAAGCAGCATCTCTCGTCCTCAGCCTCTTTCCGGGCTCATGCTCAGAACCCCACTACCCTGCATCCCAACCTGCTCCTGCGCCCCATTCCTTGTGCCCCCCTCCTCTGCCCCCTTCTGTACTGATACTCATATCTTTCCTCATCCCATTCTGGAAAATCTCCTTTCCCCTCCAGGTGTATTGTGGGTCCAGAACCCACATTAGGGGGTGGGCATTGTCAGCTGCAGCTGTTTTAGAAGGTCTACTGGCTCGATTTTCCCAGAACATCATTCCCTCAAGCCTTGGCCATGCTGACGTGAGCCCGTGCCTTCCACTTGGGAGCTCACTAGTCGGCCAAGGAAGGATTTTTCAGAGAGCTGCAAATCTCTAAGTACTAAAGCCCCCCGGATGTGACAAGTCCATTTAGGAGATTAGGGGGGAAGGTAGGGAGAGAGAGGCTTAGGCTGACAGGCGTCTCCTCAACTAGGAGAGAAGAGAGTGATATCAGAGAAAGATCGAGGCAAGCTGAACCTACACACACTGCACTTTGGTCACCTTGGCTAAAAAAACCTGTCCATTATGTAAAGAGCTGATAGAACACATGCCTAGGCCCCACACCAAACATTTCTGCTCATTTAGTCTAGGGTGGGGCCTGGTTTGCTTGTTTTTTTAAAGATTCCCAAGTAACTACAGGTCTCACTTTGCCTGCTACTTGGTTGTCCTGTGTGTGCCAGGCATTGCGGCGACATGGGGGGTACAAGATGGGGACCTTATGGGCAGTGATGGAATGGACCAGGCAATGTAATCAAAATGCCCAAACTAATGCTGTGTGACGGCCCTTTCCATAGGATAGCACGACAGCTGCTTGAAAAGAGGAAAATTTAACCAATCAGTAGGATGTTATGTCTACATAATGCCAGATCATCAGATTGATTTACTTTTCCTAAATTGATGCAATTAAATTCGTATTGTTGTTTCTGCACCATATACAGACAGCCAAGCACATTGTCTCTTCAAGCGGAATCCAGGTACCTCCTATTTTGGGAAGACAGTTTCAAGTTCAATTCCTGAACCCCCACCCAGACCCAGACCTCCTGGATCAGAATC
Source organism: Mirounga leonina (assembly GCF_011800145.1). Classification (NCBI taxonomy): domain Eukaryota; kingdom Metazoa; phylum Chordata; class Mammalia; order Carnivora; family Phocidae; genus Mirounga; species Mirounga leonina. Next base: position 38,527,425 of record NW_023270451.1, on the reverse strand, counting down.
TCTGGTTCCCAGGTTTTTCTTAGGCAGCGGTTCCCACCTTATCTGCACATTAGAACTACCTGGGGAGCTTTGTTGTTGGGTTTTTTTTTTAAGATTTTACTTGTCAGAGAGAGAGAGCACAAGCAGGGGGATGGGCAGAGAGAGGGACAGACAAGCACAGTCCCCGCTGAGCGGGGAGCCCGATGTGGGATTCGATCCCAGCACCCTGGGATCATGACCGGAGCTGAAGGCAGATACTTAACTGACTGAGCCACCCAGGCATCCCTACCTGGGGAACTTACAAACAGCCCAGGCTTCACCTACACCAATTAAATTAGGAGCTCCAGGTGGAAGTGGCAGGGAGCGAACCCAAGCATCCATGTTTTAAAGCTTGCCAGGTGGTTCCCCTGTGCAGCCAAGGTTCAGAAGTGGAGTTAAGTGGCGTGGGAGGAGACAGGCATCAGGATCTTTTAGAAGCTTGCTGTGGGATTCTAACGTGGGATTGCTATGAGAAACTCCAGAGCATGCCCTCCGGGCAGACGTCTTCCACACGAAGAGCCTGGCAGCCTTCTTCCCGCGATCCTAAAGCTGCCCGTGACAGTACGGCTCACGGTGAGTTCTGGCCCAGGGAACGAGGGCTACCAGTCCTGCGTCTGTCTGTTTCTACCACAACGTCCCCACTGCCCAAATCCTCAGGCCCTAACATTTTCTCGGTGGTTTGCTTGGCCTTCCTGTGTTCGCGCTGGGCTGGGCTCCGGGCCCTCCAACACCCAGGAGCTTGCCTCCTGCATCTGCTTCCTGTGGGCTGGTACCCGTGGGCATCTGTGGCATGCCACCCACACTGGCCACCGAGAACAGCAGACACCCACAGTTCTGGCTGTCGTGGCTAACAAAATCCCGAACCCTCTTCTTTTCGGGATTTAATCCCCCCCAGGGGTCTTACATGCTGCTTCGGACCACGGCTTAAGGGGAAAACACAGGGCGCCAGCCACATGGTCAAGTCAGCACAACCCAGGCTTGGCGTTTTTCTCCAAGGTTTGAATGCCACCCTCCTGGAGCTGGGAAAGGATATTGGCTCACAGGAAATCCCACATCTTGTTACTCACCAAGTTTGAGAAAACCTGGAGTTTCTCCTCTTCGCTGCCAGGTGCAGAAGGGTGGTCCTTAACCACATGTTAGATGCCCCTGAGGGGTTAGGAAAACTCTCCGAGCTGGGTCCCACTCAGGCAGATTAAATCAGATCTGCCAGTGCAGCCCAGGTTCAGGACTTTTCCACATCCTCTCAAGTTAGTGTGCAGCTGGGTTGAAGATCACTGATCCAGGAGAGGGAGAAGATGGTGGAGCCAGAAAACGAATATTTTCCGAGTATCTCCTATGTGCGAGGCAGTTTACCTAGTAGTAGCTGATATCACCTGAGGGCTTCCTATGTGTAAGGTCCTGTTTCAAGGGTTTTATATCTATTGACGGGTATTTATAACATTCTGAGGAGTTACCTCCATGTCTCAATACAGAAACAGGCTCAGAGCAATCACAGAGCTCATGGGTGATAAAGCTCAGCTTCAAATCAAGGCAGTGCGGTTCCAGAACTCACGCTCTTGGCTGCTGCATTTTGCTACCTTACAGTAACCCTGGCCATTAGGAATGGAGCAAGGAACTCGGAAATCCTTTAACACAACACAGAGGATTTCTTATTCATGCTATTTACTCAGTGAGGGGGCATGAGGAGATGACGGCAGGGGGAGAGGGAAGGGCGTGCTCGGCTCCACAGAGTCACTCAGGGACCCAGTTGAGCCATCTTGCAAACTGCACCATCTGAAAAAAAATGTGGTCCTCTCCATCCCTTGGACCAGGGAAGAGGGAGGTGGGATGATCACACACGGGCTTTTCACCTCAGCCAGAAGTAATACACGTCATTTCTGCTCATACTTCACTGGCTATGACTAGTCACATGACCCGCCCAGCAGCAAGGTGGTTGGAAATAGAGGGGAGCAAATGCAGTACCCGGTAGCCTTAATTTCTGTGCCACGTTCCGTGAAGTGGCTGTTGTTCCCGGCTCCAGAAGCAAACTTGGAGAGATTAAGAAATGTGCCTGAAGAGACTCAAAACTTGGAGTTGGGCCTCACACTCAGGTGGCTTCGCTTGAATTCTTGTGTGTTGTTTTGTTTTGTTTTTTTTACCCCATCAGTGACTGACTATGCAACGGGAGGGATATCTCTATACCATTTAGCATGTATTTATCCTTGAAGGCATCTGGTCAGTGCTAAACACCGCCACCAAATGTAAGGTAACACTAGAAATTTCTCGGCTGTAAATATAGATAAGTGTGCTATTTTTACGAGGTAAGCTCATCAACTCCTCAGGTGAAGTACCAACTGCCATCCCGGGAGTAGAGAAGCTCGTGTTGGGGGCCTGAAAATAGAGGACTGATTCATTGCGGGCTGCTCATAGATGTCGCTTCAAAAACAGGTGTCACCAAGTAGCAGGGCTCCGTCTGGGTGCGAGACCGCGTTTACTCCGTTGAGGGCAGCTGTCCGCCGTCTCTGGAGCTCTGCCATCCCACAGGCTCCAGGTACGGAGCCGCGCAGCGAGGGAAGTGCTCCTTTCTCGCTCGCTCTCTGATGGGCCGGGGCCACGGCTGTTGACTAACCCACCGCGCGAACGGGAGGAAGGAATCCGCTAAACTGGAAACTCCACAACTGGAACCTGAACCTTGGCGACTGATGGAACCTCTCACCCCATCCACTTGCTTGGGGTCTATTGTTTCGATAAGTATGTGTTACAATGCTGGACAGTTTCCAAATGGCCAGCCGCGCCGGGAGGAAAGAGCCCTCCTTGCGTGCGCCTTGATGTGGAGCGGGGCGCCAGCCAGTAGCCCCCACTGCCGGCCCCCGGAGCCGCGGGTGCCGCGTGCCCCTGGGGACCGGGCGAAGGCAGGAAACCCACGTGCGTGTGTGGATGTGGAGGCCGGCGGCGGTTCGGGTCTTAACCAATCAAGGAAAGGCACCGAAAAATAGGCTTTGGGGGGGAAAAGCATTACTGACGAGAGGTAACCGATGGGTCCCTTCCCCCTTCTGTAAGGCCCAGCAAGGTCAGGCCCGGACTCGCTGTGCTTCCACCGGCCTCTGGACCCCAAACTGAGCTGGCCGCTGAAAACACTTGGGGAACTTAAAAAGGCATTAGCCAGGTCCTGCTCCTGAGCCGCTAAAACCGTCCGGGCCCCCCGAAATATTTGACATTAAACTTGATCCTGGGATCAAGTCCCGCATTGGGCTCCCTGCTCAGTGGGGAGCCTGCTTCTCCCTCTGCCTCTGCCCCTCCCTTCACTCGAGTTCTCTCTCTCTCTCTCTCTCAAATAAATAAAATCTTAAAAAAAAAAAAAAAAACCAGAAGAAGAAAAGTAAAGCACCAGCGTTCTTACCACCTGGCGTTTCACAGCTAAACTTAGGTGCGCAGAACCACTTCCTGCCAGACAGGTTTCCTGTGTCTGGCTTGGACATGCTGGCAGCAGCACCACCGTTTTGCCGTCTGCCCACTTTGCTGAGTGGCGCGCCAGCGGGTGCCTCGTCCCATCAGTAATGTGGGTTTGAGGCTCAGGGCCCCGCTGAAGAGCTGAGCAGCTGGGGTCAGCAGGCTGATGGGATTAAGGAAAGTCTGTGCAGCATGGACTTGCTCCGGTGGAGCTGCCCCACGAGCCACCAGACCGCCTGCCCCGTCAGTGCCACTGCCACTGGCTGGCTCCAGCTCAGAACCACAGTGTCCAGCCTAGCGGAGACCACCTGTGGCCATTTCATAACCCAAGATGCGGAAGTTCAGGAAGGTAACTGTCAAGCCCAGCTGCCTACCTCCGCGGGCCATGAGTTCTCCTACCCATGAAATGTAACTGGTTCTGGCAAGGGAATCAGGTGACTCCTAAGGAACATGATGAATGATTGGGCCATCAGAAACAGAGGAGCAAAGCTCGCTGGAGCTTAACTTTGTGTAAATCCTGGATGACCACTGGCTCACCTATTTGCATAACCTAACCATGGCTTAGTGGGGCAAAATCCATCCAACAGACCCAACAAGGGTTGCATGCCTACATTTTTTGGGTGTGACAATACCCCCAGACACCCCTTCCTCCCTTTCTTACTCTCTCCCCCTGCAATGTGATTAGTTAGGCTTGGTCAAGCCAGCATTTGTAATTTTTGAGTATCTTAATAATGGCCATTTAAATAGATTAACTTGTAAAAAATTTGTAGAGGTTGGAAAACTTTTTCTTAAGGTCATATACTAAACATTTTAGGTTTTGTGAGCTATAGGGTCTCTATCACAACTTCTCAACTTTGTCGTCACACAAAAGCAGCCATAGACAATATGTTAATGAATGTGCGCGACTGTGTTCCAATAAAACTTTATTTACAAAAATAGGGGGCCAGCCTGCCAAACTCCTGTTCTCGTGAATAATCACAGCCTCTCTAAAAAGTCTTAGTTATTTGATCTGATGCCAGAAGAGAAATCACTGAATCTTTAGAGTGTGTGGCCAGATCTATTCATCAAAAAAAGTTCACTTTGTTCTGAAAACTCTGCTTTCCCTGTTTTGTATTGACTTCCAGAGCAATGATCTTGCCAAATGTGTGTGTCAGGGACTCCATGTGAATATATTCATAGTGTAGAATTATTTAAGCTCAGGCTAGACACAGTCCATGGGTCTGTCCATGACATTAAAGTGGATGAAGGGTGGGATATCAACCACCAGTGCTAAAATTTCAGTTGTTGTTTAAGCAGAAAATGCTGTCAAAGTAGCTAATTTTTTGTCATGATCGATTCCTATGTCAGTTAGTTGTGAAAACAAACCACCCTAAAGCTTAATGCCTTAAAACAGTAATTATTTGGCTTATGAGTCTAATCACCTGGGTGGTCCTTGTGGTCAAGGCCAGGTTCACATGATGACAACCAGGCTTTCTCGTGGCGCTGGTGGGTTGGTTTGGAGCTGCCTGGTGCAGGGTGGCTGCCAGCGGAGGAAGGGGTGCGTAGGACAGGGGCTACTGGATCGCAGGTCTCTCCTCCAGCAGGCTGGCCCGGGATTGTTGACACTGCGTCCCCAGGGGCCAAGATTGTGAATGGAAGCACGAAAGGCCTCCTGAGACCCAGGCATCCCATTGGCTCAAGCAGTCACAAGAGCAGTTCATACTCCAGACATGGGAAAGGAGACTCTGCCTCTGAAGGAAAGGAGTGCAGAGCAATAGTGCAGAGGTTCACAGATCCAGGGAGGTGTAGACAATTTGGCCATGACTGCAATGAATCTAGCAGAGTTTCTAAGAAAATAGAATAATTGTCTTTTAAAGGTAGGAGAGGAGGGGCGCCTGGGTGGCTCAGTTGGTTAAGCGGCTGACTCTTGATTTTGGCTCAGGTCATGATCTCAGGGTCGTGAGATCCAGCCCTGTGACGGGCTCTTGCTGGGTGTGGAGCCGGCTTAAGATTCTCCCTCCCTCTGCCCCTCCACAATCCCCTCTCTAAAAAAAAAATTAGGACAGGAAACCCTATTGACAATATCATTCACATGGTTGAGATGGAAACAGAACCAGCAGGACTGACATGTATTTTCATAGTGTTTAAAGCCTTTCTTATTGTTGAACGAATCTAAACCATGTCTCGGGTTTGATTCCTGTCCACCACACAAGCCTGTCCAAATTCCAACATTTCCTTAGTGTGCATAATTGTGCTCTACCTTCAGAAAGCCCTGGGTATGAACATTCAAGCTGTCAAAAGAGAAATTAGAATGTTATGCTTTGATTGACAAGAATTCTTTTAATTTTTAACCGAAGGTTTTATTATAGAGTTCCTTGAAATACTGAGTGCTCTCTTTGCCATATAATTTACTTCCCACAAATTTGGCATGGAGATCTTCTGGGCACTCTTATCACAAGAAATGTGACCTATCCATATTTTTCTCATTATATATTGAAATGATCCTCTTAGTTTTGTTTTCACCATGCTTGAATATATGAAAAGGCCAAATCTGCAACACTAGTACCTCTATTTATTTATTTTTTTCCTTTTTAGGGGTCAATCCACACCAGGGCTGGGGGGAAAAGCATTGGACAAAGGTTGAGCAGATGTGAGGAAAGCCTCCGTTCAGTGAGATGGCTCCGGCGGCAGGCTTGGAGCCAAAAGATCCGGATTTGGGTCTCATCTACAAAGGTTTTCTTGTTTCTAACACATGGGTTAAGTCCTCTTGCCTTCATTCGATTAGTGTGGGAGCCTCCAGGATCTATCCGTGCACGGTTCTCTTTGTTAGCTGTGTGACTTCTCTGGGCCTCAGCTTCCTTATCTGTACCATGGGGCTGATGGTACTTACCTTAGCACTTTCACTGGAGGGTAAGGATCAGTGAAGAAATGAGAAGTGAGTTTACCATCAAGCTCCTGAGGATTGAACTTTAGAGCACCTCACTTGCATGGCTTTCTTCTCGATAAATATGCTTTTATGCCTAATTTTATGTTTATAGTTTTGACTCGATCATGGTTTCTTAAGAAAAAAACAAAGAATAAGGAGTGTTGTAAAGATTAAAGAAAATAATATATAATAACTGTAAACTTAGGTTTCTGTTAATTTATAAATATAAATAATAAAGAAAAGAATAAGGCTGGCTTTTCAGGATATCAAAACCTGAACCTGCCTTTGGAGAAAACATTAAGGAAGTGTTTTTTCAGGGCTCTATAGCTTAGAATTGGGGATGTAGTTCTTTCATTTAAATTAAAGCTTTCACCTCTAATTAAATGCGAATACTGCCGAAATGGGTTATCTGCCATTTATACTTCAGAGTGTGTGAGTTATAGCTTTTCCTGAGAGCAAATTTAATAGGGAAAGAAGAGAAAGCAGATAGTGTGAGAACCTAAAATGGTGCGGGAGAACCAAGAAAGAGAAAGTAGGGCGACATCTAAGGTAAGACATACACAGTGACCAAACAGAAGGGATGTCAGCCCAGCCTGGGGTTGGGCTCCGCACACCTTCATTACTGGATCCTAAGTGAGGTCCAGAGATACTGGGGGCAAGGTTGAAAGTCCTTCACCAAAATGGTGACAAAGCCTTTATCTTTGGGTGGCATGAATATTATTCTTTCTGTGTGTGTGTGTATACTTTTATTTTCCCTCAATTATAAAATGGACATGAATCTGCTGTATCAGAATTTTTTTTTAACATTTGAGAAAGAGTCGACATTTCGAAGCAAAGAGTACACAGAGGATATCTGATGCTATTGGACCAAAAATAGACTGAATTGCTTAGAGCTTAGACGACGTTTCAGATAAAGGCCCTTTCTACTGGATGGTTTTATATTTCCAGACAAGCATACCTATTTGAAAGTAGCGTTTTCCTCCTTGAAGCTGATTTAGGCTAAATAAGATTTTTTAAAGCTATATAAAAGTGAGTCTAATTTTCTTATGGAAACACCATTAGGATAGAAACCTTTACCAGGGCTCATTTAATTTAATTCAATTTTATGATCATTACTTATTGAGTGCCAGTAGGTGGAAGGTTCAAGATGAGTAAGGCTTGATCCCTGCTCTCCAGATGCTCAGAGCCGATGCTCTCGGGTGCAAAGGCCAGAGCCGTCATGCTGTCTGTGATAAGTACTCTAGCCCTCTTAACTCTTGCCACCTCAATCTTTTGGTTTTGATCCCAGAGACATGGAGGATTTGGGGCAGAACTTCCTATGGAAGACAGCTTCTCTCTACAGCTGTTCAGCAAGCATCCCTGCCAACACAGGTGCAGATTTCCGCTCTTGTTCCATACGTTGGGTTTTAAAAACTTGGCGCCATTCTCTGGCTCTCCCATGGAGACCTCATCCCCAGATCTGCTGGAATATTCTAGAACACTTTGTCCCCTTCAAACCCACCAGCCTTGTCTACTTCCCTTCATTTACACAAGCATGGCACACACACCCCTCAACGAAAAGGGATGTGAAATTCAAAATGCCTTTATGTGATTTGCCCTAGTTTTTCCTAATTACCCCAAACATCTGCTGCACCATGGACCCATACTTCTTGTAAGGTCCATGAAATAGAGGCACAGGGTGTGGAGGGAGAAAATGAATTCCAATTAGGAAGGGATATCTGAGAAGGCTTCCTGGAGGAGATGCCCTTTAATGTAAGCCTGGAAAGGTGGGTGGGATCTCCATAAGGAAAGGGTCAGATTTGGGCAAATGGAAGGTGGGTTTGGGGTGGCAGATATGGAGTCTGCTCTGGGACAGCTTCACTGCTTATGGACAAGCATGGCTCAGGGGAGGGAATTAAAGGCGGAGAAATGATTGGCAGTGATTTTTGCAAAGAATTTTGGATGCCGGTCTAAGGAGTTTTACATTTATTCTTTGTGCAAAGGAGAGAACCCTAAAATGTGGTGGAGTGGGGAGCATCCATGGAGTCATGTGTGCTGAAAGTCAGCACAGAATTCTTCTCTGAAGACCTCTCTACACAGCCTTTATCCTTAGTTTCTCTCCAAAAGCCAGCTTGCCTAGCATGAGTTGCTCCTATAACAGAACTTCACAATCAGCCCCCAGAGGCCTGCAAAAGTAGATGCTCTCTGAGCAAAGAGTTATTTCCTCCTCTTCTGCTCTACAAAGAAATATTTATTGAGTCTAGGCCTGAACCACAGGAGTGCCCTGGTAAGCCTCAAGGCATTGGAACTTCACGAAAAATCATTCCTCGTCCAATTCAAACACCTGAATCCAGGAACCTGCACCAAGTAAAGGGGATGTATTGTAAGAAGTAGGTTTCCTATTATTTTGTTGTGAAAAAAAAAAACAGGCATTCCCTCTTGCCAACTTCTATCATGGGCGAAGGAAGTACATTCAGCTCATAAGGAGGCAAACAGGTCTCCAGGAAGAAACACGTTAGAGAAATAATCTCTCCGGAGTCATTCTGAAAATTGCCTCTGCTGATCTACAATGGGAAAAACAAAGGGCATTGGATGAATTCAGCTGAATAAAATCCTGGAAAATTATGAGTTAAAAAAAAAATTTTCAAAGCAGAACCTAAAAGCATTAGCTGGCTTTTGGGGAAAGAACATGTGTGCACACGCACGCATACACAATGGCAATTAATGCCTTATGGTGTAGCTTTTTGTCAGCGAGTGCCTATAACTTCAAGTAGTGCCATTTATTGTTCATTTCCTATGGGGAGAGGGAGGTGGAGGGCCAGCGAGAGGTGTGCATTTTAAAACAGACTCCAGGAGTAAGTAAAATCATACGGTCTTTTTCCCTGGGAGGAACCTGAGTCTCTTACGTTATTGTTGAAAGAGTTGAAGCATTGGGTCTCGTGGGTAGGACTTCATCTTGAAATTTGATGGCTACATCCAACACCTAGAACAATACATTTGGGGGCACATGTCCAGGGAGGCAAGCAGAATTCTTACTCTTTCGACATTTATGTGCTACGTGTTCTTTATTCTTGGAACAGGCCATGAGAGGGAGGAACCCATAATTACCTGCTCCCTCCCTCCAGTCCCCTGAACTTCGCTTTGTAACACCTGGCCAGGTTGTGATACAGATCTTGCGCCCCGTGGCACAGGGCTTCCTGGAATCCGGAGATGGTGGCGACTCTGGGCACCTGTCCCCCAGGTGCCCGCTGCCCTCACACAGTCGCTCTCCATGACGGCTGCCGCGGCAGACAAGCACCCAGAGCTCTGGGACACAGGTAAGGCAGAGAGCATCTGAGGAGGCATGGAAGATGCGTCTGATGGGGGGAGCCAGAATCATCCATTGTTACCCTGCGTTGTTATGAAGACCTAGACTTCTCGCCAGATTCTGTAACAATCGTAAAATCAGCATTTTAGAAAACTTAACAAAATGCTTAGTTGATGGAGTTTGGGGAACATCACCCTACTTGTGCACTTAGGCAGCGACAGTAATCCAAGAGTAGGAAGCTAGGAAGTTATTTTTGAGGCCTTGTTCAATGTCCTCTCTTGTTGTAACTGTGTGCTATTGATTTATCCGTGTTCAGAGTTCTACCAGGGGCTGTTGAGCCCAGGAAAGTGGCCCTAACCAGAGCAAGCCTGAGAGGCTGTTCCAGAATGTGCCTCATCACCAGATTGAAACTGAATATTTTTTTTTTTGAATGAAAAATATTTTTATTTTTATTTTTTTATTCTTATGTTAATCCCCATACATTACATCATTAGTTTTAGATGTAGTGTTCCATGATTCATTGTTTGTGCATAACACCCAGTGCTCCATGCAGAACGTGCCCTCCCCAATACCCATCACCAGGCTAACCCATCCTCCCACCCCCCTCCCCTCTAGAACCCTCAGTTTGTTTTTCAGAGTCCATCGTGTCTCATGGTTCGTCTACCCCTCCAGTTTCCCCCGCTTCATTCTTCCCCTCCTGCTACCTTCTTCTTCTTCTTTTTTTTTCTTAACATGTATTGCATTATTTGTTTCAGAGGTACAGATCTGAGATTCAACAGTCTTGCACAATTCACAGCGCTTACCAGAGCACATACCCTCCCCAGTGTCCATCACCCAGTCACCCCATCCCTCCCACCCCACCCCCCACTCCAACAACACTCAGTTTGTTTCCTGCGATTAAGAATTCCTCATATCAGTGAGGTCATATGATACATGTCTTTCTCTGTTTGGCTTATTTCGCTCAACATAATACCCTCCAGTTCCATCCATGTCATTGCAAATGGCAAGATCTCATTCCTTTTGATGGCTGCATAATATTCCATTGTATGTATATACCACATTACTAAGTACCAGGCCCTCTAAGAGCAGGACATACAAGGAGAAGAGTGTACAGAGCCCACTTTCTAGGTCCTCACTTTGCAGAGGGGGGCCTTTTGCAGCGGCCCTTGCTGGCCTGCTGGGCTCACATGGAGGAGGGTCCAGGGTTTATGCTCAGGATCCTCAACATCTACTTGAGTGGATCTCACTCCCTTCCAGTCCTTGCTCGGATGTCACCTTCTCAAAGACCTACTCTGAGCACCTTGTTTTTAGCTTGCCACACCTCTGATCCCCTTGCACTACTCTGCTTTTTTCTTTCCATACATACATCTTTTAAAAAAATTTTTTTTAAAGATTTTATTTATTTGTCAAAGAGAGAGTGAGCACAGGCAGGGGGAGCGGCAGGCAGAGGGAGAAGCAGGCTCCCCACTGAGCAGGGAGCCTGATGTGGGACTCGATCCCAGGACGCTGGGATCATTACGGAGCTGAAGGCAGACGCTTAACCGACTGAGCCACCCAGGCGGCCCTACCTACATCTTCTAACACACATAATTTAATTCATGTTATGACTATTATTTATGAAGTTTCTTCTTACCCAAGAAGGTAACCCCCCTCCCCCAAGGCAAAGTTTTTTGCCTGTTCGGTGCACTGTTTTGTTCACTGGCGTATCCGAGGCACCTACTTGTTAACTGACTGCTAACATAACCATCAGCGCAGCCCTGGATGCCCTGGGTCCCCTGGTCGTGCCTGACCAGGGTTGGGCTGTGCTCCCACCTCAGCGGGCTTCTGGACCGTGCCTGAGCTGGGCTCTCTGTTGCACAGCTCAGACCACTGCTTGCTCCTCCTTCGTGACAGAACAGTGGCGACTACAGGGATCTGGGGTGACATCTTACACAGCTCTGCACCAACAACTGGGGACAGAGATGGTTTCTCTCTCATTTCTGCCTTATCTCTGATCACAGTGCCTGGGATTTCACAGGAGCTCAACGAATGTTTATGGAAATGAAACTCAGTTGTCAATGACATTTAGTCCCTCCTTTCCCAAACACAGGAAAAGCCCGATGGCACCCTGTTTCTGTCACCCAGGAGCTGGCTCTACCAAACTGCCTGTCTCCAGACACAGCCATGCGGAGCGGAAGGCTGGGTGGGTGTGGGGGCGGGGAGGTGGTTCTTGTGTTCCAGCGCCAGCTCTCACCACAGCTTTTCCCTCTTCTGTCCCTCCCGCTCCTCTCTAGGGAGTTGCTGCAGTCCTTGCAGATAGATGCCCGCTGTCCTTGCTGGCCTTCCTGCCATCGTTGGGTCAGCCTGGAGTTAATCACACCCCTCCCTGCTGACCGGGCCCCAGATCTCCACTGTCAGAAGTATTATTTACATCTCTCAGCTCCTTTCTGGGTTACCCAAGCTAACCCAGGGGAGGAACTAAAAAATAGGGCATGAGGGCCATGAGATGCCTGAAAGAACTCTAATGGGTCATCAGATCTTTCTGGGCCAAGAGTCTCATCTTTGACTCGTGCTTGATGGTGAGTTCCATTTCTAAGAGACAGCTGTCTACACCGGGGCCAGGTGAAGGATTGCAGCAGAATTCCTTCACAGTCGCTTCAGTTCCAGAAGGCTGACTGCAGATGTTTCCAGCCACTTTTTCCCTCTGGCCAGGGGCGTCTAGGAGGTTTGCGGCAAGTTGGAGGTACTGCACAGAGTCCCCTGTGGCTGTCAAGCGAGAGCTTGTGTGAGG
>NW_023270451.1:38339263-38515007 GCF_011800145.1 Mirounga leonina | reverse complement strand
CCTCACACAAGCTCTCGCTTGACAGCCACAGGGGACTCTGTGCAGTACCTCCAACTTGCCGCAAACCTCCTAGACGCCCCTGGCCAGAGGGAAAAAGTGGCTGGAAACATCTGCTTCTCATTATCCCCAAGTATAGGTGTGAGAGGGCTGGCCCACTGGTAGCCTGAGGCTGGGATTCCTTGGAGAATCCCACCACCATAAGGAAGCTCTACATAGTCACACTTTTCCTCAGCCTGAGGCCCAACCATCCGGATGGGGAGGAGACAATGGGCCAGAGGGTGTGGCCAGTTTCATACCTGCCAGGGCCTCAGTTCAATTTAGCATGCCCATTGTGAAAGCTAGCATGCCCATTGTGAAAACAAAGGACTGGTTAAAAATGAGAAGAAAGCTATATAAGGAAATAAATCCTGGATGTTTCTACTGATGTTTGGCTTTCCATTGTATCTGGAACTGGGATATTCAACCCTGTGTCATGTAGGAGACTGGCCTGTGATTTGGTCTGGTCCATTTAGGTTGAAATCAATTTTTAAAATGTATAATAGCACTAACAGAGACTCCCACCTGTGGACATAATTGTAAGTTACAAGTGCCTGCTGTATCTGGGAAATCAATAAAAGCAATGGTAACCCAGTCTTTGCTGTCGGGTAATATTATTGCCTATCTATGTATCATGATCATTTCTAAATATTTGTTGTGGCTCTTGTGAATCATATAAAGGGCCCACAATGGGTAGAAATCACGGTTATAAAAATACTTCCCTTTCTTCTTGTTGCCCTGAACTGATTTCAATTCTTGGCCAAGAGGTGTGTTCAGTGTCATCTGCTATTTGTTTCCTATTAGCTCTTTCTAAAAGAATTGGCTTCTCAGTGAGAAGTGTTTGGTGATATCATCTCTTTGGAAATGTATGCTCATCAACTTCAGGTACGAAGTATTCCTCCATAGAAAATAAAAATATATAAAGGCCGATTGAAAATTCAGGAACCAACTGACCAGTATTTATAGCATCTTTTCTGAAATGACCAGCTGTATACCAGGGAGTTCCCAGAATAGCCTGAGAAGGATTAGGGAGAATAAGTCCTTGTTCATTTGTTTGCTTCTCCTTTGATGGATGCCCCATGACACCGTGATCCCTTAGACGGATGTCTGGGAGAAGAAACACTGAGGGATGAATGAAATGTCAGTTAATTCCATCATGGCATTTACTGACATCCTGGTGAGGCTCAGTCTATCCCTAGGGGACTCTTTACAGGGGAGTACATCTGATGAGAAGTGTGGATTTTTGTCCTAATTAGCCAAAAAGGCAATTACAAGTCCTGGGGTTGGCAGTGGACGATGTCACACTGTGAGCCAACAGAACTGGACAGATTCTTATTCTTCCTCTGTGTGCCATGCTCTGTGAGCTTGGGAGCATTTGCAAAGACTGGGTTAATATTCTGTAATTGGAGCATGAGCGACATACGGAAAATTACAAATGGATGAAAGATCTGAGTTCAGACCCTGTTTCTCTAGTTATCAATTTGTAGCTCTCTTAGCACATACAATGGTGATAACCAGTCACTTGCTGAAAACATATGGAAAACGTTGAGGCAACATTCAAATGTAAGCCATCATTGTCACCATTACAACACATGCCATTATGCCCCCTTTCTTCCCTTTACTTTATCTTCCCCTATTTTACCTTGTCGTAAATAGTGGAGCAGTGTCTTTAAAAAGAGCTAGTAATTTCTTGAGTTATATCTTCATGCTTCCCCCTCACATTGCCCGTTAGAGATCGCTCTTCTGACAAGCCCTGGAAAGTCACCCATCTCAGCCTCCTCTTTCAGAGATAAAGAGCCAAGTTGGCAACTGATCTTCCTGAGAAGGGTTGAGGAATCTTTCAGTTGTAAGAATCTAGGGGTTGTTTTGTTTTGTTTTGCTTACCTGCCTAATAACCCCCTCAAGGTGAAACCCTGCTGGGGTAATTAAGGGTAAAAATCAGCAATAACATCCTTCATTGAATTTCCAGTACTCTATGGAATTTTGTGTACTTTTAAAAACATCTTAACCAAGGCTTGCATTTATTAATTAATAATGTAAATTGAAAGAGTATGCTCCTTTATTATTGCTTACTATGGGAAACTAACCATTCCATTCCAGCCTGAATGTTGGCACACTTAGGAAATCAAAGCTTCCTCAATTCATCATATTGGATTGGATAAGTGATAAGGAGTTTCCCTGGTCTCTGCCCTAAAATGCAGAGGTGTTACAGTAGGAGGTAGCTGATGTGAGTCAGCGACCTTGACATGTGAGTCTTGGATAACCGGAAGGAAGCACCAGTTGGGTTTTGCAGGAAGATCACCTATATCTTGGTGATCACAGATATTTAGGTAATAAAGATTATATCAAGGACTTGCAGTTCAAATCATAGTAAACCTAGAACACAGAGCCATAGATTTAGAGCTGGAAGGCACTTTCGAGATCATTTAAACTCCTGCTACTCAGGAGGGTGGTCCAGAGGACCAGCAGCATCAGCATCACCTGGGAGCTGGTTAGAAGCGTAGAACCTCGGGCCCCACCCCAGACCATTGAATCAGAGTCTGCATGTGACAAAATCCCCAGGGCCAGAAGGCACATTAAAGTTTTAGATACACCGGTCTAACCCATCCCTCTTGTTTCATAGATAAACTAATTCACAGCAAGTCTAAAGGACCAAATCAAGAGCCTACAGCTGGTCACTGGCAGAGCAGGAGCCATCCCATCTTATAATCTGGTTCCTAGATCTGTGAATTTGAGTAGCAGTGAGTCATGGGCCTGGTCCCAAAATCAAAGGCTGGTTCTCCCAGTGAAATGTGCAATAGGAACATCAAGCAATATTGAGTCAAGAAGTCAGTTCTCATGCTTAAACTAAACTTCTCATGCTAAACTAAAATCTCACAGTTAAACTAAAATTTCTACACCATCTGTAAAAGTGGGTTAGTCTCACTAAAGAACACCTCTCCTGGTGGCAGTTTATTCTGGTTATAGGTTGAGTACTTAGATGCCTTGGAAATCGAAGTGGTTAACATGACCACAAAGAGGAACGTTGCTTTGCATCCATGGCATATGGTAATGCAGCACCATGTTGTGATGGGACACACTTCAAGGCCTTTGCTCTTGCTGTTCCTTCCACCTGTGATGCTCCACCTCTGAACTTTCCACCTAGCAGTCTCCATCTTCTCAGCCAAGTTTCATCCTTGGAGAAGTATTTCTTCTTCTCTCTAGTGTCAACCTCCCTCCTCATCCCATTCTCCTTCGTCACTCTCTAGCTCTTGGTCTTGTTTTACTTTACTCATGGCAACTATTAATTTAAATTATTTAGCTTAATAATTTATTGTCTGACTTCCCTCCTATAGCATGTATGGTTGAGAGCAGGGACCTGGCCCCGCTTATATACCAGGACATCTCTGTTAACCAACAACAATGCTTCCCACATAGTGGGGGCTCAATGATTGTTGGCTAACTGAATGAATAAGCAATTTAGAACAAAGTTTGCCATGTTTATGTCCAGGATAATCATCAGTAAGAGCTAACATTTACTGACTTTAGCAATGTGTTGGGCATTGTGCTATGGGCCTTATATACATTGCCTCATTTCATTTAATATTTTATTATTAAAGTTTCAAAAAGTGGGCACTAGCGTTCACTGCTTGGAGGTTGTGGCATTAAATGACTCTTCTTCGAACTGGGGAAACTGACTGAAATCCAACTTGACTTCAGGACATTTCCCTAAAGGAAAGCAGTGAGTGGCCTTCTGCATAAAGTGGTTGACACTGGCTGAGGATCTCAAGGATCCAGACTAAACTTGGACCAGGGAAATCATTACACCCAAAATTGTGTCTCGATACCCTTGTCAGTTTTCCTTTGAGCACATGAATAGGGACAACCAGACATAGAGGTATGGCTGGGAATGAAATGTCGTGATAAGCTTTCTAAGTGACGATGGAAAAATGAACTCTTGTGCATTCCCCCTGGCATGACCTATAAAACCACTGGTAATAAGTTGTGCATGGAAGAACATGATGCCAAACAGAAGACAATCCTTGATCTTCTCAGTTTTCACCAAGGAAACAAAGCAAAGAGGCCAATGGCCAATGGCCTCAACCATTTCATGGCACCTACAAGAAGATAAAGGGCAATCAACTTGCTCTCATGATGGCAACTCAGTATTCCTGCCCATTTTTTTTTCCAATTTAAAATGTCCCAGAGCACTCATCCCCATCCCACTCCCCATCTTGGCTTCCACCAGATCCACACATCCACACCAACAGCGGCAACTGGCTGACTCAGTAGGACTGGGCCCACCAACTGGGAAGTCAGCCGGAAAGGCACATCTATAATGAGAAGCAGGAGGATGGAGGGGAAAAACAACTTGAGTAAATGCATTTTGTTCCAGAGAAGAGCTTTTTAAAAAACTGCTTAACATTTAAAGTTCTATTATTATTTTTGGCAGCATGTTGAGTCCATGTCTCTTTTTGGCTACTTTTCTAGTACTTTATGTATCTGGAAGCAAAATTTGCAACTGATTTCAGTAACACTGGGGAAAAATTTTTTTTTTTTTCAGTGTAATTATAGGAGGTATTTAAATGCTATCTAAATGTTATTTTGTGTACTCACCAAATAAGAGGCACAACTTAAAATCACCACATAAAATTACCTATAATATAATTTGTTTATATATCATTGACATAGAAAATGCCTTAAGCATTAGTCATTACAGAATTAATTGTATAACTAAAAAAAATCCAATAACAAATACCCATAAATTCCAAATTCATTACCCAATGCAAAAAACAGGTGGGTTTATAAGGCTGTGGATTGTCCCTTCCTTCACATGGTCAGTGGGGGAGCTTTATTTTATTTTTATAAACTTTTTATTAGGGAAAATTTCAAATATACATGAAAGCAGAGAGACTATGTACCCATCATCCAGCTTCAACAGTTACCTGTTTATTGACCCTGTGCATTGATGGGCAGGGAGGGGGGAGGATGATGGTATGGTCCTTATGATAGTTGGAAAGGCAAAATGATCGTCTATCATGGCAAGGATGTGTCTATAACTGGGTGTCCATATTAACTGTTGGAAGCTGTAGGTAAGATAGGTGGTTCACAAGCTTGATCCTGACTTCTGCTTTAAGATACGAGGCAAAAAAAAATTTCAAGTTTGTAAGCATTAATTATCTACCATGAGCCCATCATTGTCCTCGATAGTGTGTTGGATATAAAGTAGTTGTTAAGATATTGGAATGGTAGATAGTTTCCATTTGCCTTTCCACATATGGTCTCCCCATTACCCCACCTGGCTCTGCATCTCGGTAGAGAGGCTGATTTGTACTACACCAAAACTCCCCCTGCCTTCTGGCTTCTGGTGGTTGATGGGTTTAAACTCACTTTAGAGATGATAAAGTTAAGATATGGAGAGACCCTGACTCTTCAAAGATCATAGTTTACTTGTGGCTGAAAGGGGACTATATGCCAGCACCCTCATCTTTAGGCTGTGAGTGTCATGACAATGCAGAAGTAGCTCTAGAATGGTCCTTAGATATGTTCACGTGGTGGAATGTACATGTCATACTGACTTAGGCCAAGCACCGTGAAGGAAAAAACCAAGCCACGGAATGCTAGTTTCTTATATAAGCAATTGTAGTTGATAAGAACAGTTTTTAAGAAAAAGTTTGTGAAGGAAAACTCCCAGTTGGATGTGCAGTATTCACTAACTTTATTTTCTACAAGTTGGGAAAAGCCCACTGTTAATTGAATTTTAGAATTAGAGAAGTTCAGACATGCAGATTAAAATGTTTCTGCTTTTGCTTCTATAATCTCTCCTTGGCCAGCCAGCATTTCTGTGAGTCAGTTACACTTAAAAGGAAAATCTAACCCTTTTGGAAAGTAAACCCTGTCGAACCCTGTCATCTCTATTAATATCTATCAGGAACCAATGGCATCTCTTTGCACAGTCAATTCTAACTGCTTCATTACCCCCCTTTTGAAATACAGACTCCTAAAACACCCAGCTGACCTCTATCTTTTAACTTCATTTTATTTTATTTTTAAAGATTTTATTTATTTATTTATTTGAGAGAGAAAGAGAGAGCACATGAGAAGGGGGAGGGTCAGAGGGAGAAGCAGGGAGCCCGATGCGGGACTCGATCCCGGGACTCCAGGACCATGACCTGAGCTGAAGGCAGTTGCCCAACCAACTGAGCCACCCAGGCACGCTTAACTTCATTTAATCAACAAATGTTTATTGAGCACGTAACATGTGCAAACACTATTCTGATCTCTCGGGACAGGTTAAAGACCAAACAGATTAGAATCCCTGCCCTCTAGAAGCTTGCATTCTAGCAACTTTGAAGGTAACTTAGTCTTCAGACATTAATGGCATTAAAAACGTTGCTTTCTAAAGGAAGTAGAATCCATTACATTATTCTGATGTAGAGCTTGTTTCCAACCACAGCCTTTGTATTACCATATCTGCAAGCAAATAATCTGAATAAGGAATATCAAAAGGAAATATTCTTATAAATTCAATATGGGTTCTGAATTCTCCTGCCATTTGGGCCCTACCTCAGCTGGGAGTCTGATAAAAGTTACCAGCTAATACCCCTTAAGAGTTAAGGTTAAATTAGAGTCAAGAAGCATTTCCTTTGAAGCAGTCAATGCTAAAGAAACTTTTCCTCCACACCCCACTCCAAGCATTATTCTAACCATCTTCTGCCCAAGAATTTCAGACATAGATTTTATTTTTCTGCACAGAGTTCCATAATAACAGGAAAACCTAGGGCTCAGGGTGTAAACAGGGCAGAATGTGGAGAGAGAGAGAAGGACAACAGGACAGCCTAGTGGCTTAGTATCCTAAGCAGTGTCAGTGGGCACAAAGAGAAATGTTTTATTCTCTCTCATATTGCCTCCCAATCGAGGCCAATCTTTCGGCATATAATACAGCCTTGAAAATTTTTAGAGACTCTTTGCAATTCAAAATCTAAAAGTGTCAGGTAATGGGGAAGTAGTGTGGCTTATTATTTCCTTTAGAAAACGTGTTAATGTATAGATATCATGAATTCTGTAAATACATTTTTAAAAGCTAATGTGAAAAACGTTGAGCTTATATATTTATATCTTTAACTTTATGAAATTTCTGACTCATAAGTTAAGAATTTTTAAATTAAAATTGTTATCTTGAGATAATTATAGATTCTGTGTATTTTTTAATTATAAAATTTAGCATATTCTATGTGTAGTTTGTTCATAAATGCCACTTGGTACTTCCTTTGTGCCCATCATTTAAGTTTTAAAAAATTTGTTGTTCATTAGGCCCAGCTGACAGGAGAAGTTATAATTTTCTTGGTTTTCTTAAAAAAAAGAAGTGACAGTTGACATTTTGTGTCTTTTGAATGTGGGTGGGAAGATGACAAATAGTGGAACGAAGATCGTTAGGCACTGTCACAGAAGTTTAAACTGTGTAATGTGTGTTGGGGATAGAGGCAGAAAAAAAGGAAGATTTCTTAGCAGACCAACAGCTGAGCAGAAGCACTGATAACTGACTGCTGAAGTGTTTAAAAAGTGCTTGGATGCTACACGGGATTGAAGCAGCCTCTTGCTCAAGGTTAAGAAAAAGAAGAAGAAGAAAAAAAGATACCTAATTAGGATTAATAAGATAGTCATCTCCTGTGTGAAAATCTTCATTGTTGTAACTATTTACCCTAAAAAAATACCTTTAACAAAATTTTATTTTTCACACTTTCCTCATTGATGCATTCTAGACTGTTCCTTTCATGGAATTTCTTGCTTTAATCCTCATGGGCACTTCAATTTAATTAGTGTGTAATCTCCTTGGCTAGAAACTAGAAGTAGAGCTCTTTCCAGATTAAACCTCAGAGAGGTATTTTTAACCTTTGTTTAATTGCAGATGGGAAAGATTACTTATCTATCTGCAATGCTGAGATGTGTACGGAGAGAAGTCAGATTCATAAATAGAAAGGCAGAGACTTGGCCTGAGTTATTTTATTCTGACAAGCCTGGTGTCTGTGTGTGTGTGTGTGTGTGCGTGTGCTTTTTAGTGGGGGGAACATTGTTCAGATAAAGAAAAATCAACCATGAGCTGAACCACAGGTCCTCCATTCCATTTACAAGTTTAGGAAATTGAGTTGAAGGAGGTATTTATTGGCTACACAAGCAGTGAATTATGGTCCATCAAGAACCCTTCTTTAATTATCAGAACTGCCATTGGCGTTGGACTGGACCCCACTGGGACAAGTTAGGAGACAGTTGTGTTTGTGCTGAAGCCCTGTGCTGCATCCCTTGCACCATCCTCCATAGAGCCTCACCTCTCTGGGCCAGTGAAACAGATCACTCCATCATGCCCTGCAGTAGATCAGCCCCTGTTTTAATTCACCACTGTTTTCTTCTCAAGATACTGCCCGAAATGCAAAGTAGGGATGCCCTAAAATTGGGAGGTGGGCAAATAACAGTAATTTGAATGGTCCATTAGGTACTCCACAAAAGCTTTTTGGAACTCTATTAGGAGCCTGATAGCATTAACATCATTATAATTCAAACATTACTATAAACATACATGCAAATTCCTAGTTTTAGTCTACCATTTATTGCTTACTCTCAAATTGGAAAAGTATCAAATGTCAAAAAACGTTTTTTTTTTAACAATATAAAAAGCAACATGGAAGTATGAATGCAAATGATAGTTGAGATTAAAAGCTTTGGCCAAGAAACTATTTATAATATTTTGTGGGAATAATGATTGGTTAAAGTTGAATACTCTTCTCTTGAGTCTAATGGAAAACATTGAACAGCATTTACCTGGCAAATTGCAGAGATTCTCTGCTCCTCAATCCTCTACCTGCTGAGAGGTTGGGGAGCCTGAGGGTTGGGAAGGCTTGTGAACCACACATACTTTCCTGACAGTGCATGATGTAGGAATGCAAGCAGGAACTAAGGTCCTGGTAGGTTTTTCTAACAGTTAGGGTGTAGTGGAGCTGATCCAGCAGTTGTCAGGGGACTAATGTGTTCTAGCTCTTTCTTGCCTCTTCAGAGATAGGCCTACCCAAATTTCTATCTTCTGAGAAACCCCAAACCTTGGCTGCCTTCATTCAGAACCCAATACAGACAATGTATATTTGGAAATAAGTGGCCACAAATTAGCTTGTAGGGATATATTGGAGGAGGGGAGTGGTTAGTGGAGAATATGCTGAATGCTTATCAGAAATACTACCTTAAAACTATATTTGACACCAATGTTTTTAAACAATTCGGGGATCCTATTGATTAATATAAATCCTATTGTGTTTTATGTGTGGCAAACTATAAAAATTGTATCTTCTCTGGGGAGACACTATGTCACAACTTTTTTTTTTTTAAGATTTTATTTATTTATTAGACAGTGAGGCAGTGAGAGAGGGAACACAAGCAGGGGGAGTGGGGGAGGGAGAAGCAGGCTTCCCGTGGAGCAGGAAGCCTGATGTGGGGCTTGGATCATGACCTGAGCCGAAGGCAGTTGCTTAATGACTGAGCCACCCAGGCGCCCCATTATGAAGAACTCATACACTGTGGTTCCCTACCTCTTGAGAAAAGAATCTATTGTCCTTTTCCCCAAAAAGCTTTGAGATGTAATTAGAAACATTGAACTAGATGTATATAAGAACCATAGATGAGTCTTAAATACGCAGTGTTGAATGAAAATGGTTTTCAGTGAAAAAGAATGAAGTAAAACAAGATTTACAGAATGCTATTCATTTATGTACATTAAAAACACATGCAAACCATGACATGACACATTTTCTAAGGGTACATGCATATCAAACACTTTAGAGTGACGTACCTCTGGGAAGAAAGAATGGGGGGTTGAAGATGAAGAGGTAAATGAAATAAAGTAAAATAAACAAGGAAGGACCCGGCATAGACCAAGGATGTTGTGCCACAGACTGAAGAAAAGAATCCATTCTCCTCTGTGAACCTGAGGGTCGAAGATAACAGAAGAACAAAACTTCGAGATTCCTGTGGTAGGATTGAGGAGACATGTGAAAAGGGAGGTCCCTGGGCACAGGGAGGGGAAAGGGGACCTTGGGTCATGCTTCCTCCTCCATCTTGCCCTCTACCAAGCATTCCAATGAGGTCTGGAAAAGGGGCCATGCAGCAGGGCAGGGGTCAGCAAACTTCTTCTATAGAGAACCGTACAGAAAATACTGTAGGCTGTGCCGGCCACGTGGTTTCTGCTGCAACTACTCAACTTCCTCACTGTAGTGTAAAAACAGCCGTAGATGATCCATAACAAACGGGCATGGCTGAGTTCTGGTAAAACCTGATTTAAAAAACAAAGAGGCGGGCTGGATGTGGTCATGGGCTATAGTTTGCTGACCCGTGGCTTAGGGAGCTGGACCTCCTCAACTGGCATCACCCCGCCTCCGACAGAGGGCCCAGAGCAGAGCCTCCAAGATGATTCTGTCACTTTCAAAAACACGACCTGTGAGGACAAATGCAAAGGCACCAGGCTTATTTAAATTCAGAGAAGAAGAGCCTGAGGTCTACTGGGGCTTCCATGATAATAGAATCTCAGCCTCACTGAGCCTTCGCTGCTGGGATGAGTAACCCGTGGGCAGGGTTCACATCGTTTTTCATTTGATCAAGTCAAAACCATGTTTCATAAGCAAATGCAAATGTTCAAGAGCTTTCTGAGTTTGTAGCAAGCGGCATGAATTGACAGTCTATGTCTCCCGGTAGAACTGTAAAAAGGGCTTCCCTCCACCTTTCTCAGACACCCTGGCTAAAGTCCTAGGGATATCCCCTCCGTGAGCCCCCATGCTGGGCAAGAGGCTGTCTAGGCGATGGCTAAGCCCATGCCTGAGCCTCATGTTAAGGGAACGTAGGACACAATTTATAAAGCCCTCAAAATGATCATTTCTAGATGAATAGGCCAATTAAGCACTGTTGATTCAGCAGGAAAAGGCAAGCAAAATCAAGCAGCTGGCCTGCTCTTCACCTCCACCCTGGTCCACTTGCTTCTAGCTGCTAATTACCGTCTCCTGAAGCCCCTCCCCTGTCTTTCCAGCGAGCATCTTAGGTTCTCTCCCATGGCCGCGTCCCCAACTGTTTCCCAGGCACTGGAAGGATCTGTACACCGATGCGGCTGACATCTTAATTCAGTCCGGGTGACAGTGCGCTTGGCCGCGACAATCCATTTGTTCCAAGTTAGATTTCCCCAGGTGCCCCTGCCCTGCGTTTTACTCAAGTCTTTACTTTCTTGCTACAGCTCCTATGCTATACTCTCCCGAGGACAGGCTGGAAGGCAGCAAAGACCCCTTTTTAAGCCTGTATAAATTAGTGTCAGTCATAAAATTCACCCACAGATTTGCCCAGGAGTCCACGGGTCAAGAGAGGTGAGGAGCATCATTGGCTAAGAATGCTCATCTGCTGGGGGCCCATCAGGATTTCACTCCAGGGGCTGTACAGCCTGCCTATGAAGGGAGGGAGCTCTCCAAGCAGACTTGGGGGGGGAAATTCATAGTCAAAGTCTCCATGGGCCTGTTATTCCCGTGCTTGGTATAAACCCAGAATGTTGAAATATTGGAAGTTGTTTGCGAAGGAAGACCATCGTGTTAATTTTTCTCTAAAGTCCTGGGAAATTGCCCTCAGCATGGTTAACTGTAGCTGATTGGAAAGTGTATTGTTGGACGAGTGTGAAAATGCTAATCTGACCGCATACTTCCCTATAAATAAGTCTTACCTCAGTCATTCAAAATGAGGTGAAAACGTTCATCTTCGCTCACTCCCACGTAGCCCTGGGTGCCCAGTAACAACTACTTTTGCATTTTCAGTGTTGTGCTGGGATAGAGGGAGAGACGAACACAGTCTTTGAGTGTCCTGTCTTCCCTGCCCCCCTCCCCCTCTGTCCAAATCCGCCGTTGTTGTCGCTTGCTTCAGCTCTGCCACTCTGTCCTCTCTTTTTTTTTCACTGTTTTTCCTGCATCTGGACCCACTAAGCCCACCACCTATGTAACTTCTTCACCTTCACAAACCTGCACTTCCTTGGAGGAGGAAAAACAAGTGTGTCTTCTCCTTTATAGGGGCAAAGCTGACAGTGAACACTCAACAGAGAAACAGAGAGACAGAATGCCTACCACTTCCGGTGAACGTGAACACTCTGGACATTTTGTTCAAAGGGGCGATAGACTGACCTTTAGTTATAATTGGCTAACATTGAGCGGTTGCATATGTCATACGCCTGTAGCCTTTGTATATATTTATGTTCATGACAACCCCATGTGAGAGGCATTAATTGAATACATTTCTCAGATGGGAAATGGAGGTTCAATAAGTTAAGTGACTTGCTCTCGGGTAGAGTTTGAAACCAGCGAGTCTGGCCTCTGTTTTCAGCCTCTACACCACAGTAGGGAAAGGAATAGAGGAAGTACCACCCTGAGTCCAGCCGCTTTGTGGTTATGCAATTTCTCAGGGGAGACCAGTCTCCATCAACTCGTGCAGGATTTACTCAGTGCAAACTAGAAATGCCTTGTGGGTTAATTTGGCAGCTTGCACCTTGTCACCCTCCTCCCCTTATCACGCAATCAGTCCCTGTCTATTCAAGGAATGTAAACTTGCATTATTATTAGCTGAGGAATAATTATGAATTTATATATAATTCATGTATGTAAATTGTAGAAGTGTTACACCTTTTTCCTGTCCTTAATCTTGTCTAAAGTGTTATCATGAAGGGGCATTTTGATGTCTATAACTTAATCTCTTAGAATAGAGTTTTGTTTGTTTGGATTGAATGTGGGTATGGCATAAACCCTTAGAATAATCGCAACTGATTTTTCTTTTTTAAGAAAAATGTTTGTACCTGATCTACTAAAAAGATGTCACTGATCCCTTGGCAAATGGAACATTTTTCTAGACTATTTTCCCGGTGCCTTTTTGGAACAATGACACCCATTCAAAAAATGGCCAGGCTGAGTGCAGGTCACAGAACTGCTTTTGGAACAATGCAAAAATAATCGTCTGACATATGCCCCAGACATTAGCATTTTTCTCTATGGAGGTAGTTATCCAGAGACAAACTTAAACACCGACAAAACCCTGCAACCATGGTGACAATAATAAGAGCTGACCTCTATCTTGAGTTTTCTATGGGGTCAGGTGCTGTGTTAAGCAAACTACGCACAGTAAGTTGTTGTCCATTCAAGTACACTGTTACACCAGTGTAGCAGATAAAGAAGCTGATGTCTAGGGAAGCAAATCACACACTTGTAAAATAGGAGAACCAAGATTCAAACACAGATCCCATGGACTTGTTTGGTCCTCTGAGTCACCATGATACTTAGCCAAGTGGCAGTCGCAGCTGCTACAGGGGCCTGGCAGGCAACGGAGAGGAAGGAGGTCAGCTGGAGCAAGAGATCGGGGAGCGATGGGGCTATGGACAAATGGAGAGATTGCAAGCTGGAGAAGGAGAGGCCGCTGTTCTTGGGCAGGCGTGCAGGCCAGGGTGCCCAGGTCTTTTGATTTGTCCAGAGCAGCCAAAAAGCTGGAGTTCCATAGAAATCTCCCACTTTTAAGAAGTTGGCACTTAGGGTGCCTGGGTGGCTCAGTTGGTTAAGCGACTGCCTTCGGCTCAGGTCATGATCCTGGAGTCCCGGGATCGAGTCCCGCATCGGGCTCCCTGCTCGGCGGGGAGTCTGCTTCTCCCTCTGACCCTCCCCCCTCTCATGTGCTCTCTCTCATTCTCTCTCTCTGAAATAAATAAATAAAATCTTTAAAAAAATAAAATAAAAAGTTGGCACTTACTTTTCTAAAGGCACTCTGCAGACCAATAGCAGACACCTGCGGCTCATGCGGAGCCCACGCGCTGCCATCCTCCCCCTGGGCCACACTGGCTCCCTACAACACAGCGTCGTCAGGTGGATGTGCTTGCTCTCCAGTCTCGACCTTCCGTGTGGACGTGCTCCTGGATTCTGAGCTCTAGTTCTCTGGTCAACCTTCTGAGCTCCTGCTGCAGAAGAACGGAGAAAGAGTAGAGGAGGAGCCTGCCCATGTCAGTGCTCCATATTGCAATTTTTTCAGCTCAGTTTCAACTGTGCCCTTAGGTTTTCCTGTGTCCTCTTGGCCTGAGTTGTCATGAGGCTGCGCACTGCCCTGGGCTGGGTGCTAACTCCGTCTTGCCTCGTACGCTTCTCCCATCTTTCTATTGCACGGCCTCTTGGGACCAGCATACAGGCTGATTCCCCCACACTTTCCCACCTTCCCCTAAGCCTGAGCTCAGTGATTAAAGGTTTACCTTTCAAATATTTACTGAAGTAAATATAAAAATTGCAGCAGGTGAGGCTTGTCTTTGTATACTATTAGCTGGGAGATAGGTTCCGTTGCTTTAATAAAGAACGAAACATACAGTGACTTTGCCCCCTCCAGCCCGTTTTCTCATTTGCTAAATGGTCATCATTACTGACTGCACAGGAATCCTGTAAGAGGTGCAGATGGCTCAGCACAGCGCCTGCTGCAGAGAGGCACTCAGTAGGGGTCGGTTCTCGTTGTTATCCAAAGTTCCACAAATTGCTTGTGGGATTTAATATAATACAGCCAGGATTTATTAAACCTCAGGGGGACCATTGCAAGTGGTCCTCACATCATGGGTGGAGATCTAGACAAACTCGTAAAAGGTCTCTTCCAACGTAAGGCAAAACTTAGAGTCCCACGTATACTTCTGTCAACTGTAATTGTTTGCTTGCACCTAGTTAACACTGTTTTCCTTCTTAACAGAAATATACACAGATCTCCCAATGAAGAATGTGTTAATTACTCTCTGTTATGGGCTAAGTTTTTCCCCCCTAAAATTCCTGACATGAAGCCTAGCCTCCAGGATTTCAGAATGTGATTGTGTCTGGAGATAGGGCCTTTGAAGAGATAATTAAGGTTAAATGAGATCATATGGGTGGGCCCTGATCCATTCTGCCTGTTGTCCTTGTAAGAAGAGGAAATTTGGACATGCAAAAGGATGCTGGGGATGCACTTGCAGAGGGAAAGGATCATCTGAAGACACAGGGAGAAAATGGCCATCTACAAGCCAAGGAGAGAGGCCTCAGGAGAAGCTAAGCCAGCTGACACCGTGATTTTGGACTTCTAGCCTCCAGATCTGTGAGAAAATAAATTTCTGTTGTGTTAGCCGCCCAGTCTGTGATACTTTCTTATGGCAACCTTAGCAAACTAATACACGCTTCCTTCTTTGGACCTTTGCATCTTTCCAACCATGCAACTTCAGAATATAGGAAATGGGCATCTGCTTGAAATAAGTTGGTGGGGGGGGGGGGATGTACTTTGGTAAAAAAGAGCATGTTTTTCTAAAAACTCCATCTCTTGGCCTAATACATAGGGGATTTTCTGAGGAATACCTCTGCAGCAGATCCTATCCATCCCCTACATATGTTCCCTCAGGCTTTATCCCTGTAGCACACATAGCTTGACTTGAAAGTGCCTGTATCACATCTCTGTGTGTGGAGGATTTATTTTGGTGCCTGAAACCTGCTCTGTTGATGCTCAGGGGGCTAGAAGTGCCAGAGAATTGATGCCCAGTGACTGATGGGAATTGGAGTATAAATACCCCAGCTCCCTCATCCTTAAATGGGATAACTCCAATAACTCTACATTGGCTGCCAGAGTTCTCCAGTAGGATTAAGCTCCCTTGATCTTTTTTTTTAAATTTTTTATTTTTATGTTAATCACCATACATTACATCATTAGTTTTTGATATAGTCTTCCATTTAATCTTTCTTGATAATGCACCTTTCCTTGGCTCCCTTCTTATCCCTGTTGAAGTTCTCCATTCTTTCACTCCATTCTTCACTTGAAAGCATCTCCCAAATAAATTACATGCCCTAGAATTCTTATTTCAGGGTGTGATTCTGGGGGAACCAAAACTAAGACAACCTGCTTTCTGGCTACCTGTGTGTGCATATGAAACTTCCATATTTGAAGATGCTGTTGCAGTTTCTAATTTAATGAGCTGACACTGGGTTCTTTACAGGGTAAGTAGCCCTTCCACCGGTTAAGTCTCAGAGCCTCTCCTTGTGGGGAGGGGAGCTCCACAGTCCTGCCTGGTGTAAATGCCTTTGCCTCAAATCAACCACTCTGCATTTTTTCTTCCATAAACACAAAAGCCCAATCCTTCCAATGCTTATTGGCTTTTATTAGCTTGTGGCTCTTGCATCATATCCGTATGTTTGGTAGGTATATTTGCATCAGTGTTGTTTGATTTTAATAGGTCATCTTGTAGCTGAGCAATGTATTTCCATACGGGCAGCTACAGTAACTGCTGTGAAGTTTGGTTTGCCCATGGGTGTGGGGAGGTTGACTCTAAATAGGAGTCCAGGAGACTGTGACAGAAGCAAACTTCTTAGGAACAATGCAAGCTGCCCTGGGTGTGCAGTAAAGCTTCCAATAAGGACCCCCAACCTAAGGTTGTTCTCTGGTACTTACAGAGGTTTAGGTCTTTTCAGCAACTGCTCAGGACAGTGCTAAGGAAACTCCACGTTAAGTAACATGTGGCATGCTGGGCTCCCTTCACCTTCTGCAAACTCTTTGTACCCAAACTCCATAGTTTTGGACTAAGAATGGCTCTGAGGTAAGGCTGTAGATGAGTGCATTAGCGAAGCCTCACCTGACTATGCGCTTTAAACTTCTCAGGTGTTCGACGGTGAGATCACGCATCTTTGCCACTTTGGGAAATGCTTTGTCACTGAAGCTGTTTTTATGTTGCATCTTTTGTGCATTTTTGGTATTAGTGCATAAATCCTGAGAAGCATTTCTGGCTTAAGGGATTTACAGGGAACATTCAGGGGCCCACTGTCTCCATGTTGAAGCGGCCGGTGATGCTACGTGGTCTCCGGCACAGGACTCCAGGCTGGAACCACAGTTTTAAAGGGCTGCAACTGACTCACTCCACGCATCTCAGCCAACTTATTTACCAGTAAAAAGGAAATAATAAAAGTATGTGGTACTCTATTATTTTCCATCTGATTATCTAGAAAAGCCTCCCCTATGAGTTGATGAAAGTATTAAATAAAGAGAAGATTTCAAATAGGCTCTGGGTAAACCTACTAACTTGTGTAAATCCACCCATTACATTTAAATGGACTTCTTTTGAAGTAGGTCATTCTGTAAAATGACGAGAGCCTTAATCCTGTCTTTAGTTTAAACATGTTCTGTAAGATAATTTCTCCTAGCAACCTGTTGGGGTATTAGCTTGGCTCTGATGCAAACAGCGTTAGCAATGAACTACGATGCACAAAATCCCTTGTCTGGTTTCCCAGAATGTGCTTCCTGGAAGATAAAAATATTTTGCTTTTGTTTCTTGTTTTGTTTTAGTAATGGGAAGTGAGCTTATTAGATTGAAGAGTTGACATTATCTGATTCAAGAGAAGGGCACTGGGCACCACAACAGTATTTGGCAGTTCATCAAAAGCAGGTGTCCTCTTGGCCCGAATCTTCTCTCTCACCTCCCATCCCCCATATCACCGTCTTGTTTGGTTTTGTTTCAATATGTCCAACTCCTCCTTTCCTCTCCCTTCCTACTTAGACTGTTGGTCATCACCTCACCCAGTGTCACTATGATACCTCTGATCTGGCCTCCCTGATCCTAATTCTCCGTATTCCAGGCAACTCTGCCTCCTGTTTCTTGGTTAACTGTCCCAAAACATGCTTCCACCACGTCCCTCCCCAACTCAGAAACCTGCCTCCTCCCTCTGGCTTGCCTATGGCCTGCCAGGCACCGTCCAATGTCCTCTGCCTGACTCCCGCTACCCGTTGTTATCCAGCCTGTCCCACACAGCCCGGCATACTCTCATGTCTCATGACTCAACATGCTTTGCTTTTTCCCCTTACCATGAACAAGCCATGATCATTTCAGGGCCAAGAGGTCTGGTCGTACAGGTCAGACACTTTCATGCCCAGGGCATTGTTCCCAGTCATTATGACCTAAATGACAGCTCCTGGCATTGTGCATCATGCAGCGCTCATCGTTTCTATTTCCCTGATTTGTTCCTTCCCACTGCTTGTCCGTCTAAATCTTTCTCCTCCCTCACAGCGTACCTTAGCTGTGACATCTTAACCATGCCAACTCTCATTTGTGTCCTCCTCCTTTGAGGTTCTGGAAGTCATCTAAGCTCTTACCCCAAAACAGTTCCTTGTTAGAATTCTCCTGCTCCAAAGGGCGTGAATCCTTTCTGATTCATCATTCCCTCCTTACAGCAGAACACAGTGAGGCTTGGTGACTTTTGAATAGTTTTCTCCTTTTTCAAATGGGATTGTTTGAACTCTCCCAGTTGGTTTCTGAGCCCCTTAAGGGAATGGATGCTGCCAGCCGCATGGGCAGCTAGCATGGTGCTAAGCAGACTGGTATTCTACAAATATTGATGATCTGATTCCTGGACATGGACAATACCTCCAGTGTTGACGTGTGTCTTAAGACAAAACCAGCATCATCTCTAGCCTGTTTCCAGAAATATCTAATGTGATCTCGAAGAAGTAAGACCCTTTCCAGAAAGTTGTCAAAATTTTCCAGAGAGAAGAAAGAATTCGTCACTTTTTAACCAACAATAATAAAGTAGATTGCAAGCAAGCAGCTTCAATTATTTAGAATACAGAGTAGCTATTCAAGGTTATTAATATGCAAGCTGAAAGGCAGAAAAGCTAGGAAAGCAACATCTCTACCCTCTTATTGGAGCTTGAAGTTTTATGAGGATTACCTGTTGTCATGGCAGAAAATTATTCTAAATACATATCTAACAGTAACTATGAGGAGTCGTAAATTCTCCAGTAAATGCTCCAGAAAACACAGCCGCAAAATTCTGTCATCCCATCTGTCTTTTTCTTCTCATGGAGGATCTGTGCTGCCTTAGGAAGACAAATGCAAAACCAGAACAGAAAATCAAGTTGCCTCCTGCAAATGCCTTCTCTTGGCATTTTCTCCTCTTGCATTTACCTCGCTTATCTGATCCTGGGATGCTGTCACTTCTTCAGGGTATTTTTAGGATTCGAGCATAAACAGATGTGATGGATTTCCATTTGTTTTGCTCCTTCCCACACTGCTTCCAATCCCCCCAAATTCTCTGTGTCAGCAGCTAATGGTCCATGTCACACACACCCGCATGGAGGGTTAACCTTTGTTCATCTTCAGGTTTGTATGCTTTGGGGGTTGGGGGTGGGGAGCACCAAGTTGTACTACTTAGATGTTCACTAAGAGAAGGAGCACTCCTTTTGATTGTAGTTGAATTCACAGTTAATGCCTTAGTGTACATGGGCAGCTTACATCTATCTTTGTTTTTGGCCTGTCTATACATGCTAACATGGACTCTAATCCAAATGCCATAGGTTTTAGAGATGCTGTTTTTAGATTACCTCCTTGGAAAATCTGATGAAGCCTATGTCTCTTTCATCAGAAAAGTGCACCGACATTTTTCATATAATTTCAGGAGGTTCCCAGCCATTGTAAAGCCTACAGACCCCTGATAGAAAAGAATAGTAAGTTTAATCTCTAACACATCTGTCCTCCTGACTGCCCCAGCTCCAGTCTAAGTACTTGACACAAAATAACTCGCTTATTCCCCCACACGAATCTAATGAGTCAGGTCCTATGAGTATCCTCATTTACAAATGGGGAAACTGAGGCCAAGATGTGACCTGTGGAACTTCTTGGGACTGGTAAAGGCAGTGGGAGGATTTGAATCCAGCCAGCCTTGCCACAGAGACTCCCATACTACAGTGGTGCTCATCTAGGATTCCTGAATTAGAAACTATAAGGAAAGCTGAGAAGTGAGTTATTAAGATAGAACACCCAGTGCTTCCAAATCTTTCCTAAGATTTCATGGACTCTTGACTTCATTTCATCATTTCTTCCAATGTCTACATCATAGAGATCTAAAACATCACCTTTTTTTTTTTTTAGATTTTATTTATTTATTTATTTGACAGAGAGAAAGAAAGAGAGCACAAGCAGGGGGAGCAGCAGAGGGAGAGGGAGAAGCAGGCTCCCCGCTGAGCAGGGAGCCCCACTCAGGGCTCGATCCCAGAACCCTGGGATCATGACCTGAGCCACTTAACCGACTGAGCCACCCAGGCGCCCCTAAAAATTACCTTGTTCATATAGCCTGGGAAAAACTCTGAAAACTCTTCAAACATGAAGGCTTATTGATCCTTTGAGTGTCCCGTGTAAGTAAATATGAAATTTTGTTGTTACCATTGTGAATGGTATCTAAGAGAATGTTTCAAATCTACGTATTTGTGGGGCGCCTGGGTGGCTCAGATAGTTAAGCGTCTGCCTTCGGCTCAGGTCATGATCCTGGAGTCCCGGGATCGAGTCCCGCATCGGGCTCCCTGCTCGGCAGGGAGTCTGCTTCTCCCTCTGACCCTCCTCCCTCTCTTGCTCTCTGTCTCTCATTCTCTCTCTCTCAAAGAAAGAAATAAAAAATCTTTAAAAAAAAAAAAATCTACGTATTTGAAAAGTGAAACATTATCAGTTTTAATCTAGAATTACAATATTTCAGTTCCACTTAATGTCCACTATGCAAAGAACAATACAATAAGTAATGGGGAATTTACATGATATTCACAAGGAGTGACATCAGTCCTTAGGAATTGCACAGCTAAAGAGGAGTCAAGGGTAACAACTATGCAGATACCCCAGTGGACTGTGACCAAAACTGGCTGGTCTTGATTTGACTGGAAAATGGAGTCAGTTTCTCTCAGCCCTGACAATGCATGTTTTAACATTTCACCAGGAGTAAACAGAAACTTAATGGCTAACAGCTTTTCCTACTTCTAAATCAATAGACATAAAAGAGCACCTGTTCAGATGCAGTCAGCAGCTTGGCTAATAGCAGTTATGAATTATCACCTCTTCAGCATCTCAGAGCCGTCCTTTCCTTCCCAAGGGACCAGGTCATAAGGAGAGAATCAGATGAGTGTCACATTTTTAACTTTTTAAGAAAGTTCTTTGTTGCTGCTCTTATCAATATTACCTCTTTTAAGTAGGTTTATTTAGAAATAAGGATTGATATGCCGTAGAGTTTCTCTTTATCTGGGTTTGACATAAAGCATTAGAATAGAAAAACAAATTTGGGGGATTGCCCAGAACACATTCACAACATTTGTGTGCTTGTAAAAATTAGTGCAAATTTCATGTTAACATCCAATAAATGTGTACCCCTGTGTCTGTGTGTGTTTGTGTGGAGATCATTTTGACTAAATATTCATTGTGGAATTTTTTAGGCTAGACAAATAGTTTGAACATAGAATAGATGGGATATATTAATGACAACAAATACATTTTTACAACTTGTGAGGTGTTTTCATAAGCATTGTTTACTTTAGCTTTTATAACCACCCCACAGACCGGTTATAATTGTTATATACATTATCATTGGTTTTATTATCCCTTTTTATAGATGAGGAAATAGGCTCAAAGAGGTGAAGTGCTGAGCTAAGTTCACAGAGCTAATCAATCGGTCATTCCATCCGTCCGTCAATCAATCAGTCAATGTGGAACATGACCTGGGTTTTTTAAGTCCACGTTCAATGTTTATCCTGCTATCCTACACCTGTATGCAGAACATAAAGAATGAGGAAGTTATATTTTGATGGCTGGCAGTAAAGAAGGTGCTTCGGGAATAACCTGTCTCAAGCTGCGGAGTTTGCCTAGACGGGAACTACATGAGGAAAGTTGGGGAAAATGCTATCTAGACCTTCGTTTGTTCATCGGGTCATGCAGTCTCCTTGGGGTTCACCCGGGCCTGAGTAATCGCAGCTCTGGCCACATAGAGAGCTACAATTTAAGGGGCACTGTAATTGGGTTAGAGTCTGCATATGTATCTTGTCTAATCTTCTCAACAACCTGGGACTATAAGTATTACACAGCACAGAACATAGATACTCAGAGAGGCCAAGTAATTTAAGGCCACATGACTAGGAGATAGAAAAATCTGGGTTTGAATTCAGGCCCATCTGATTCCAAGGCATAGGTGTTCTCATTTCAGCACCTGGGTCCCTCTAGTGAGCCACCTTTGAGGAAATCACTAGCCTTGTGTCAGGATGAAAGTGATGTTAACTCAGTGAAGGTACCTGGGAAGTGGGCAAAGAAGAAAGCCTTTTAACCTGTTCGCATCTTCTGCCTTTCTTAATATTAAAGATAAATCCTTTTCTGACCATGCCCCATAATAGCATAAAGTTTTTTGGTCTTAGAATCCCTTTACACTCTTAAATTATTGAGGACCCCTAAGAGCTTTGGTTTATATGGGTTATACCAATGGATACTTATTACACTAAAACTTAAAACAGCAAAATTTTAATAATATTAATTCACTTTAATAATAAGCCGATTATATGTTAATATAAATGATAGGTTTTATAAAAAATAACTGTTTTCCAGAACAAACAGAATTTCGTGAAAAGAGTGGCATTGTTTACATTTTTGTGAATTTCTTTAATGTCTGGCTTACTAGAAGCAGCCAGATTCTCCTATCTGCTCCTGTATTCCGTTGGTTGCAACATCATGTCTGTAGGCTCTGGAAAATACCAATGTATACTCATGATAGAATAACAACAAAAGGGGCAAATAACGTTTTAGAATTATTAAGACAATAGGTTCAGCCTTGTCGAATTCCTGAAAGGGTCTTGAGGGTGCCCAGAGGTCTCCAGACCACTCTTTGAGAACGGTTGTCCTACAACTGCTTCTCTATGCACACCAGCCAGTGAAATCACTGGGTTGGAAGGAACATTCCAGGTCATTGCGTCCAGTCATCTGTCTGATGACATGAAATCCCATGCAGTCCAGTTTCACCTCCCCATTTTGCAAGGATGAGGACCATGTGCAAAAGGACTTGAAATGGATAGAAAAGCCTTTACTATGAGAAGACACTTTTTTCTCCGTGGTTTCCTTCTTTGGTCTTAGCTATGTGTACAATGAATCCAATTCCTCTTCTACATATTCAAAATATTTGAAAACAGCTACCTTGTCACCCCTTGAACTCTGCCATCATTTTCAAGGACCTTCTTTGGGTCTAAGAACTTTGGAGACCTTCCTGCTCCTGCAAGAAACCCTAGCTCTTCCTGTTTTTTAGCTCCATCTATCTCTTCTCTCCAAGGTCTTCAAAAGCCAATTTGAACTCATACAGTGTTGCCAGACTCTCTCAGGTAGAGTTTCTCATGGCTTATTCTGTAGTTGGCTTGGATCAATGCTACAAATGTTTAATATTCACAAATAGGAAGCAACATATTCTTGGTGGCCTTTGTCTTGTAGTTGGGCTTGATCTCCCACCAACAGTTATATCTTCCTTTCCCGCTCCTGTCTGTCATCACAGTCCAGGCTCTGCTTCCTCCAAGGCATCATTTCATCTGCCCCCCACCCTTTTAGCCCCCCAAGAAAGGCGGTGTTTTTTGCAAGTGTCTTAAAGTGTACAAACAGCTTTACAAACATCAGCTCATTTAATTAGCACAGACACTTTGTACACAGAATACGCCCATGCAAATAGTGTAAGGAAAATACAGAAGTTTCCATCAACCCAATTTTATGGATTACCATTTTAATACTTCATGCCTGGGATCCTGTAACCTGCTTTGCTGGCTGCCCAGCTTCCTGCATCTCCCTATTCTGAAGCATTTCACATACTGATGCTAAAATCATCTTCCTTCTCAGCTGATCTGAACATGCCACCATCTGGAGTCCATTTATAGCCTCCCCTCACCCTTGGGATAATGTATTTTCCTGCGACCTCCGAGACTCTGCATCTGCTAAGACCTCTGTCTTGCTCTTTTTCTACTTATGATGACAGTGTTTAGCTAATCATGATTTTGTTTATTCATTTTTGTTTATTCATCCATCTG
This sequence comes from Mirounga leonina, assembly GCF_011800145.1. Taxonomy (NCBI): domain Eukaryota; kingdom Metazoa; phylum Chordata; class Mammalia; order Carnivora; family Phocidae; genus Mirounga; species Mirounga leonina. The sequence continues at coordinate 38,491,118 of NW_023270451.1, read as the reverse complement.
GCATTCACGTATGCATGGATTCATTAACTTAGCATCTACTATGTGCTAGGCACTGCGGAAGACACTAGAGCGGAATGCAAAGATGAATATTTTCTGCCCGCAAGGACTTTATAACTTCACATAGGTCTTCTGTGTAAACATTTAATTCAAACATACAACAGATATTCAGACAGACTGTTATAAGGGAGGTGGTAAAAGTAGATTCATAGTTGTAGGTAAACCCTTAGCTGAGGAAGAATTAATTCCAAATGGGAAGAGCAGAAAAGGCTTCTAGGAGGAGGTTTTGTTTGATCTGTGTAAGGGTGAGTAGATTTGTATAAGCAGAGCAGGGATGCTGGGACAAGATTGGCTTGCCTTTCTAGCTATCTGCTGGTCAAGTTAGTTCTCTTACTGCCTTCTTCCTCTGTCTTCTTGAGCATTTGACCACAAAGAATTTTTTTTCTTTTTCTTTTTTTTTGCAAAAGTATCCTAAATACCTAAAGGCCTGGCAAACTTGCACACTTGACTTAAAGGAAGAAATTTCCAAGATGATAATAGTAAATAGCGTATGAAAAAGTGTAAATAGATTTTGTTTCAAGATTATGAGTGTAATGAATAGAAGATGAACTTACCATGGCACCCATCTTTGTCAGCCAGTCTCGGGCTAGAGCCGCTGATGCAAATAGTGTAAGGAGAATGTCTCATCCACAAGGGGAATACTTGTGTGTCCTGCCTTACAAAAATAATAGCACAGCATCACACAGGGCTGTCAGGAGCAGTCTGACAGCATATAGTTCTATTTATGATTCTTCAAAACTAAAATGAAGTGAGTAAGCCTTACTATTTTTAGTTCTGAGACAGGCTTCATCATTTTGCTACATTTCTCCCAATTGCGTATTCATTCCCTAAGAAAACGCAAAAAGAGTGTTACTGTCAAGTACACCGACAGTTATATCTGGATTTCTCAGTAGAGGCGGTATGGGCAGTACCGAGTTACCTGTGCAAGGTCTGCCTTCTGAGCTCCCACTGCTCAATGTTGGCCTTTGGGAAGGTCAGGTTCAGTCCATTTTGATCATTACACACTAAAGTGTTGGCAGGCTTCAATAGGGAGACACCATTGTACGTAGGTTTCTTTTATTTTTAAGGAGCTGGTAAGGAATGCAAAATATCTTAAATGGAGGAAAAATTTAAAAATGAGATGCTGGGAAGGGATGAATGCCAAGAAGACTTATCACTCCCAATGGCAATGAGTGTTAGAAGACTCATTAGCATGACCTGTCTTTTGTACATTTATCAGGAGGCAAGCAGGTGCACAAGGTGTGGGAGAACACAAGGGAAAGCTCAGCCAAAGATACTGTGGTAATCCTGGGAATCATATGGGACTACAAGGATTAAAGGAGGAAAAGCCCCAAATTTCACACACCTGGAAGTGGAAAGTCATCTGCTGAGTGTGCTCTGAGGGCCCAGCTTGGGAAGGGGAAAACTGTCTTGCGCCTCTGCTGTCCTCTGAGCAACTTGGTTTAGTCCTACCCTTTGCTGTCAGCCTTGTTAGCACATTGGCACTGGCCTGTCTCTCGCTCCCATCCTCTCTCTCTAGCTCCAGCTCGCCCTCTGCCCGCCGGCCACATCTTCATCTGGGTGCCTTCTAGTTTAGTCAAGGTGAACTTCCGTGAAAAACGAAATCCTAAAACCCAGCTCCTCCCACCTCCCTGACTTGTCTAAATCTAGTGACATTTTGAAAATGTAATTGTTGGGGCGCCTGGGTGGCTCAGTTGGTTAAGCGACTGCCTTCGGCTCAGGTCATGATCCTGGAGTCCCGGGATCGAGTCCCGCATCGGGCTCCCTGCTCAGTGAGGAGCCTGCTTCTCCCTCTAACCCTCTCCCCTCTCATGTACTCTCTCTCTCTCTCATTCTAGCTCTCTCAGATAAATAAATCTTAAAAAAAAAAAAAAAGTAATTGTTTAGGGACGCCTGGGTGGCTCAGTTGGTTAAGTGTCTGCCTTCGGCTCAGGTCATGATCCCAGGGTCCTGGGATCCAGTCCCACATCAAACTCCCTGCTCAGTGGGGAGCCTGCCTCTCCCTCTCCCTCTGCCTATCACTCCCCCTGCTTGTGCTCTCTCTCTCTGACAAATAAATAAATAAAATCTTTTTAAAAATTTTAACTACTTTAAATAGGTAATACAGATACATGTTTTTAAAAAACAAAAACCATAAAAAGTTACACATGAAAAATCTTCCTTCTTTCCTTTCCCCATGTAGCCAGTTCTGACCATTTGCAAGAAAGTTCAAGTTTCTTCACACATATAAATAGCAGTATCAATTTCCTTCCTTTTTACTCACAGGGGAGTATGTTCTTCATACTTTTCTGAACTATGTGTCTGGTCACCTATTGTTGTATTACAAATACCTCTAAATGTAGTGGCTTAGAACAATTTATTATTATCTCTCACAGTTTGGTGGGTTGACTGGGCTCAGCTGGGTAGTTCTTGCTTTGGTTTCTTACCTACATGTGGTTGTAGTCAGATGTTGGCTCGTGCAAAGGTGAGGTGAAGACTCAGCTGCACTGCGTGTCCAAAATGGCTTACAGGTGGCCAGCACTTGGTGCTGGTTGTTGGATGAGAGTTCAGCTGCCAGAGCACCTCTACATGGTCTCTCCAGGTGGCTTGCTGGCCTCCGAGTGGGAGCATCCCAGGAGTGAGCATTCCAGGTCAACTAAGGGCTACTTACAGAACGAGCACTGTTATTTCTGCCGTATTCCATTGGTCACAGTAGTCACAGGGCTAGCCCAGTATAAAGGGAATGGAGGAAGAAACCCTGTCTTGTCATGGGGGGGGAGGGTGAGTAGAAAGATCATATTGCAGAGAAGATCTTGGGACATACGAGGTCCTGAGTTGGTCATCTTCGTAAGATACAATGGGTAACACCACCTGAAGTACTTTTCTTCTCCTCCTAACACATGTTAGGCCCGAGGATCTTTCTTTGCAATGTCTGACATCTCACCTCCCCCAGTTTCCATTGATCCCACTAATTCAGACCCTCATCTCTTTGTAGTTAAATGTCAGCATTATCTTCCCAGTCTCCAATTTCCCCTCACTGCAAATAGCCAATAAAACATTGTGTTTTCTTACCATAGATATTTCCATAAATGTTAGCTTTGACCATTGTCATTCTCTTAGGTAAAAATAGGCTCTGGTACCTGAGTGGCTCTGTTTGACTTGGGTGATGTTGGCACGTATAGGATTTACATGTTTTGTTTTGTTTTTTAACTTCCAATATTGCAAAACTAGGAGATTTTCTGTAAAAATCCAGATTAAGCTCCTTCTGAAAAACTGAGTTCTCATATGTGGAAAAATTCTTCAACTAATATGTTCTTGATACTGAACAAAAGAACAAAAATCAGGTCCTTGTAACATTTACATTCTTGTTGTGGAAAAGCAGATAATAGATGAAATGAATAAGTAAAATATAAGGAATCTTGGATGGCAGTAAGCTCCGTGAAAGGTTAGAAGGAGATAGAAAAAGGAGCGGATGGGAAGGGCTACAGTTTTAAATCACATGGTCATGGAAGGCCTCACTGAAATGGAGACATTTTAGTTTAAAAAAAAAAAATGAAGGAATACAGGAAGGGAAACATGGATTTCTAGAATCTTGCTTTCAATAGGGTAACCCAGAACCATCTGTGGCCAACTAAATTTATATTAATTAAAATTAAATTAAAATTAAAAATTCAGCTTTTTAAGCACACTACATTTCAGCCACATGTGGCTACTGGTACAAAACAGATGGAGAACATTACCACCCTTGCAGGAAGTTCTGTTGGTTAGCATTGCAGACAGAGGGTACAGCAAGTACAAAGGTCCCAGGTTGGGACATTGCTTGATTTGAGCTCAATGGTGGCATAGCTCTTCTGTTTACACATTTCTACATTCCCTGCTGTCTGCCTTATATTATGGCTGTGTGGCAATTGCCCTTTATCACCTTAACCCAAGCCAACTTTCCAAAGGCCCTTACAGATACTGAGTTTTAGACTCTTGATCAGTGCCCTAGAATCCATGGGATAAAGTCTCAACTCCTTGGTCTTACATTGAGAAGCTATGTGAAAGAATGGGAAGACCAAGAAACTGGGATACAGAACACCTATGTTCTATTTTGGAGCAGAGTAGGTTCATGGTGTGATTCAATAGGTATTACCAGGGGTGATCTGGCACAAGCCATAACAGAGTTATGTTGACCAAAAGTGTCCTGGAGCACCTCTACTGGACCAGGACTAAACTAAATGTCTAGTGGACCTCTAGTTGGTGTTTCAGGAGGAAGTCTGGAGTACGGGGTGGCATTCTGGGGCTCAAGACGATGACTGATTACCAAATGGAACGGAAGTACTTAAACATTATATAAACTGATAGTCTTTTTTTTTTTTTTTTGAAGATTTTATTTATTTATTTGACAGACAGAGACACAGAGAGAGAGGGAACACAAGCAGGGGAAGTAGAAAAGGGAGAAGCAGGGAGCCTGACACGGGGCTTGATCCCAGGACCCTGGGATCATGACCTGAACCGAAGGCAGACACTTAACCGACTGAGCCACCCAGGCGTTCCTAAGATGGTATAGTCTTATATGATAACACAAGGGGGATTTCAACCTGGAATAAATATATGTGATAGGTATTTGGAAACTGGAATGGACTATAGAGTTCATTGCAGAACTCTTTCCAGTAAACACACACAACTGAAGGTGACAGGATTTAAAGCCTTCTGCAGTGTCTGACCAGCATGCATTCTGATATTTTCTTCCAGCTTCTCCATTATGCTACCCCTCTCTCTCAGCACTATGATATATTCAGTGCCCAATAGGTTCGGTGTCCTACCACCTTGTGTTTTTCTCATGCTTTTCCTCCTTACCTGAAGGATCCTCATCTTTCTTTTTGCATGATTTAATCTTCTACTCTCAACCTTACGGCATAGCTCAAACACCCTTCATTGACTTTTTTTTTTTGCCCATCTCAGGCCAGAAACGTTTCTTACTTCTGTGGCCTGGAATGCTCATTCTCCATACTCACTTGGCAATTACTAAGAGTACAAAGCAATATCTTTGTTTTTCTATGTGTTTTTCTACTCCTGGGCGAAAATCTTAAGTTCCTTGAGGGCAGAGATCACACACAGGTCATTCTTCTTTTTTCTGAACTTGGCCATATTTTCCCATATGATGGCCAAGCATCTACAATGTGAGGGGCTGAGGGTACAGTACTTAAACCAACTGAGAGCTTTGACCTGTAATCCTTACCTGCCAATTCTTTTTTTTTTTTTACATGAATAAGCTTACTCAATTTTAACAAGTCTTGGGCAAAGATGGGACCCCAGTGTCCTACTGGTAAGGAGTAAAAGCCCTAGCTGGCCCTTGTCGAAGACAGACTGCATGGGGATGTGAAGATTCGGGGCCATCTGGACTGTAAGGCCCTGCTGGGAGAATTTCACTCCAGATGCTCCACTCTTCCTAGCTCCTGGAATGGCGTAAACAATGATTCACACCATGGTAGGCCTATGCAGTTTACCAAGCACATTCATCACATGCATCAGGCTTTCAGGGAAGGTCAGGTTCCAACACGTTAACTGAGATTCACCTTTAGGTCAACAGACTTGCATCTATTTTGCTAAACACCTATCCTAGCCAACGCAAGTTTTCTCCCCTTGTTCTTTAGCGATGAATGTGCCAAAGAGGGGACAGTGTGGAGGCAATTCTGTCTCAATGGTGTTTGACTTGTATCAGAATATAGAGCCCATTTTGAAGTTCTTTGGCAAAAACCGTTTTGAGGAACAGCGATTACGGTTTGGGTCTAGACTGTGCAAAAAGCAAGGAGGGGCCCAGTTCACACGGTCCAAGTCCAAATCAACCCAGGCTGTTAGGTAAAAGGCAGTGAGGGGAGACTTTTCAGCCTCAAGGGAATTGGGGGTGGGGTGGGATGGGCATTAGAGTGGGTTTGGTGGAGGATTCCAGGAATCCCGCACCTGTGGATGAGCGGGTGCCCAAGCTGTCCCACCCCTTCCTCCTGGGTTCCGGGAGTGGCTGAGGGGGGCCCGGCGGCGGGCGGAGGTGAGCCGCCGGAGGGGGCGGGGCGGGGCGGGGCGGGGCCCGGCGCACCTGGGCGGAGAGGGGGAGGTGCGCGGGGCCGAGCCTGCCGGGGGCCGCGGCGCGCGCCAATGGGCAGCGGCTGGCAGCGCGCCCCGCGCCCGAGCCGCAGTCGCGCCCTCTCGCTGCCTGGCGAAGGCGCGGACGGCGCGCGGAGGCGAGCGCGGGGGAGACTAGCTGCCGGCGCCGCAGCCGTCGTCAGGGCATGAGGATGGCTGTGGGCTCCGTCAAGATGCAGCCGCCGTGCGAGAGCCCGGCCCTGGCCGCGGCGGCGGCGGTGGCGGCGGCGGACGGCGCCCTGCGCCGCAGCCCCAGCGCCCGCGAGCAGGAGCGCGAACAGCCGCCGGCGCCGCCACGGCCGCGGCTGAGGGACCTGCCGGCGCTGCTGCGGAGCGGGCTCACGCTGCGGAGGAAGCGGAGCGCCGCCGGGGCCCGGGTGAGTGGCCCGGACCCGCCCGGCCCGAGTGGGCACGGGCGGCGCGCACGTGGAGCCCGCGCCCACTCTCCCGGGCCGCAGAGGGGGCATCTGGAAGTTGGGGAGGTGGCGGAAGGGGCGCCCTCCGGCGGGGTCCCGGGACGGCGGGGTCGAGGGGGTGCGCCGCCCACCCCCGGTGAGCGAAGGCTTCCCCTTCCCCCACATGCACCTGACTTAACCCAGGGGCGCCTGGATGTAGAACGGCGGACCGTGGGCATCGCCGGAAGAAGGGCCGTTTGCCTCTCCCAGAGGGGAAGCTGCAGGTGTCCCGGACCTCACAGTCCGCCAGCCCTGTCCCGAAAGCAAGCCCCAGGCCCCACAAATGGGAGCCCAGTTCGCAGGAGGCGTGAGACGTGTGAGCTTGTTTGGGACGCCCGGTGGCAAGCGCTGGGCATCGGGTCTGGTTGGGGCCGCAGCTACCACCACCGCCACCGCCGAGGTGGAGACGCAGGAGTTGGAAGTTCCCGGGCGAGCTTCTAGCTCCTGGGTTCTGGCGTCTCCAGCACTTAGTACTTGGTGACGCTCCCTTGAGCGGGCGGGTGCACGCCCCCCACGCCGCCAAATCTTAAATATTGACTTCCCGATGGTGTGTTCAGATACGATTTCCTGGTGAGGGAGTGTCCCTGGTTGTGCATCTACGTGCATTTAATGGCCTGAGCAGGTCGGACATGTTTTGTTAAGAAAAGCGGGATGGCCTGCTGATTTTCTCCTGGGACCTTTCACAAGCCTCTCACTCAGGAGGCCCTGCTGAGGCCTCAGGCCAAGGGGCTGACTTTACTTGGGTTTCCCCTGCCCACCAGGGCTTTGGGGCAACTTTGGTAGGTTCTAGTCAGTTCTTTAGAATTTGTCACCATTAAGCAGGCTTTACTGAGAAGATGCAACAAGGTAGATTTTGGGGGGGGGCTGTAATAAATTGAAGTCTTGGTTGCCTGCTTTAAAAGAAGACCTTCCTTGCTGGACGACCTGTAGCTCTTACAAAGATAGGTTTGTGGAAGCGTGAGAGTTGGAGAGAAACCTTTGTTTGGTGTGGCTTCCTTTGGGCGAGAAGGGTATGAATTGGTGTAGGTCTTCAGCCTCTCCAGGTTGTGTTTCGGCTTTCTTACCCATTTTCCTTCCAATGTAGGGATGACTGTACATGATCTACCTCAGAAGGATATTCTGAGGATTAGCTGGATGTAGGACGTCTTAAAGTCCATGAGCAGTGGAGTTAAGGAATTGCCCACAAGTGACCTTAATGTGGGGCATACCAGATTGTCTGCAAAGAAAGCCAGGAAATGTGTCCCAAAGATGTGATAGCTAAATAAACACAAGAAACAGAGTTATAGACTTTGCAAGAATCTAGGGAAAAGTAGGTCAAATTGTGTTCCTATTATCCTTGACAGTTACTTTTTCATGGCACAGAATACTGAAGACGTGAGGGCAGCCAGGCAATCTGTGACGGGAATTGCTGAAGGTTTCTGTATAAATAGATCTGTGTGTTCATCTGCATAAAGGCTTGTGTTTCTTGCTGCCTGGGATGATGTTGTGTGCCTTGCCAATATACATATTTGCTCTTCTTAATTATTCTGAATGTGGTTACTTCTAATAATACATACTTCATTAACCCTTCTTTGATCCTGATACTATATTACTTTGGGACATTCCAAACACATTTCATCGTGCATGGCCAGTTTTTTTATTGGGGAAAGATTGTCAAAATTTCCAATGTTAGAAACCCATACTTTTCAACTATTTCCCTTTCCTTTGGCTTTGGAACCTTACCTTTGTGACTTTGGAACCTTCCTTAACAGAGATAGGAAGGAGTTTGAAAGAAAGAAAAAAACAGGTGAAATGTGTACCTGTATTAGTCTGTTCAGGCTGCTGTAACAAAATACCATCGACTGGGTGGCTTAAACAATAGAAGTTTATTTTCTCACAGTTCTGGAGGCTAGACAGTCCAAGATCAAGGTGCCAGCAGACTTGGTTTCTGGTGAGAGCTTTCTTCCTGGCTTACCTTCTGTCCGTTCCTCAGTGCACATGGATGGAAAGAGAGATCTCCCTCTCTTCCTTTTAATATAAGTCCACTAATCACATCATGGAAGCTCCACCTTCATGACCGAGTCTACCTTGGAATACCTCCCAAAGGCTCCATCTCCAAATACCGCCACCGGGATAGGGCTTCAACATATGAGTTTTGAAGGAACACAGACATTCAGTCCATAACAGAAGGTTTACATAGGAAAGAGAAAAACAGGCAAAATGTCTGCCATACCAGCTGGTGAGCATCTGGGGTCACCTGGTTAGCCTTTTAATTAGATCAGAGATGCTCATGCAAACAAATTATGGCTTAGATCCTTCTGTGGACTTTTAGTTTTATATTTTATGGGCTGCACCTCCAGATTATAGCTGAGTGATTGTAGGGACAAATAAACACAAATTTATTACCACTGGTTAAAAAAGCAGCTCTAGGTATTACACAAGTTGGTAAGAAGGTTTGCAATTTCTGTATTGACCAAGATTTGATTTAGGAATACTTGTGGAACTTGTCCATGCTGCCTTGGGCTCTCACAAATCTGGACAATCTGACATCAACTGTCATCAAGTAAGCTCTTTGTAGGTTGTGTTGCCCAACCCATGTGCCTTGTAGGCTGTCTCTTACCTGGAAAAATGAAGCTGACATTTGGTTAATACAGCAGAACTCCTGTGTGCCTTGGTGTAGTCACTTCTAATCATATTGAATTCAAAATGCAAACTGATCAAGACTCTGCACTCTTTGGGCTAAGTGGGGAAGGACTACAGTTCGCTTTGTGGGAGGACCCTAGCTATCTCCTAAAGTAGTGGTAAGATAAGGCACAGCTTGAATTCCCACCAAAACCCTTTAGTCACTTTTTAAAAACTGTGTCATGGAGATTATGAGAAATAGTATGATAAACACCCAACCTTCAACACTTACTAACATTTTGCCAGTCTTGTTTCATTTATTTCTCTTCCCCACTTTTTTTTTTGTGGGTGCTGGTGTATTTTATTTTATTTTATTTATTTTTTTTTTTTTAAGATTTTATTTATTTATTTGAGAGAGAGAGAATGAGAGAGCATGAGAGGGAGGAGGGTCAGAGGGAGAAGCAGACTCCCTGCCGAGCAGGGAGCCCGATGCGGGACTCTATCCTGGGACTCCAGGATCATGACCTGAGCCGAAGGCAGTCGCTTAACCAACTGAGCCACCCAGGCGCCCCGGTGCTGGTGTATTTTAAAGCAGAATCCTAAACATCCTATCATCTCACTCATAAATGTGTCAGTTTACATTCTCTGATAAGGACTTTTTTCTTTAAAAACAAAAACAAAAAACAAAGACTTCTGGTGTTTTTCATGCCTAAATATATTAACAGTGATTTTTCTTAAAGATTTTATTTATTTGAGAGAGGGAGAGAAAACGAGAAAGGGGGAGGGGCAGAGGCAGAGGGAGAAATAGACTCCCCGCTGAGCAGGGAGCCCCAGACATGGGGCTCAATCCCAGGACCTGGGATCATGACCCGAACCAAAGGCAGATGCTTAATCGACTGAGCCACACAGGTGCTCCTTAACAATGATTTCTTAATATGATTCCCATATTCACATAAACTCAAAGATCTCTTTTTATTTATGATCTGTTGGAATCAGGAACTAAACAAGGTCCACACATTGTATTTGGTTGTTAGGTTTTTAAATCTATTTTATTTTATAATAGTCTTCCTTCCCTTCTTTTTTCATGCCATTGATTTGATGGAGAAAGACAGTACAGGTCATTTGTCTGGTAGAATGATCCATTTTCTGGGCCAATTTCTCACTTGTGTCATTTAGCTTGTTTCTCTCTTCCCCATGTCTCCTATAATATGGCAGTTAGATGTAGAGGCCTGATTAGATTTAGGTTCAAAGGCAAACATCCTTTGTAGATAGTGCTGTTAAAATCTGTTGTATCACAACCACAAGACACATGATGTCTGCATATGTCTCTTTTGGAGATGTTAAGATTGATTAGTAGGTTCTTACCTTTCTACCTTTCACCTAATGATTGTAACATCCATAGATTGTTGTAGCCTAGATCCATTTCGTTAGGGATTGCAAAATGGTGATGATCAAAATCTATCAATTCTCTTGCATTTATAATTTGGAATTCTGTCTGTAAGGAACTTACCCTCATGAGCTTTTTGTATCTCCTGAAATTCAGATTGTGTAGGAAAGACAGGGAGAGTCTTAATTTTTTTCCTTTTATCAATTTTCTGAGTAGCCTAACAATCTCCCATGATAATCGATGAGTTTTTCTTCTTTAAGTATTATAAGAACTTATAGATCTCAATTTATTTGTTTCAGTCCATTGCAGTCAATATTTTTTTGGACCCACAAGTTGTCCTTATCTGCTGTATACTTTTTACAAGGCCCCAGTAGTCTCTGATACCGTTCTTGCTTTTTGGCACAAGATACTCTAAGCTTATCTTGTCCATTTCCTCCTCCAGACCTGAAATCAGCCATTTTCCCAAAGAGTCCTAATTCTTTTTACTGAAAACCTTTTCCCTCCAACCTTTGCCTCTCTTAGTGGTTGTGTTATTTTTTACCTTGGTCTTATGCCTTCCATCTTAAGTTTTTGTTTCTTCTTAAATTCTTCTCATCAGGCTGCTTCTAAGACTGTCATTTTCTCCCTCTAATAAAATAGCTGGTAACTACCATTCCCTCTTTCTATATATACTGTCAAATTGCTGGCTTATTTTGGGCTTTGGCGGCTGTGATCTTTTCTGCAGTGTTCTACCACTTTCTTCATCTCTTCAAAATCTGTTTCATTTACAGCAGACAGAATGATTCACCAATTGTGTCAAATTGACTGTTCACCAAACAGTGACAGTCTGCCTTTGGATTAGTCTTCTCTCCCCTGATTTCTTCTCGCTCAGGCAGGGTCCCTGAGGCATGGCAGGTGCTCTTCAGACTTGAGAAATTGGAAGAACAGCTAGTGGCTCTCTGCATGAGGTTCTCTCTTTTTCATTTGTAGTCTCTACCCGGATGATTCCCTCTCAAAAAAGAACAAGGTAGCCTGTTTCCTTTGTCCAAGCTGGAGTGTCTTAGGTGTGACTTAACACCCTCCCCTGCTGGAACTAAGACCTTATTGACTGAGAAACACATACTGCTTCAAGTTGTACCAGTATGCCCGATTTATAGTCATTTTGTAAACATATCTTACAGGCAAAGCATATAATTTTAATTTGTTCTTTGTATTTAAATTCAAATCAATGGCTAACACCTCATAGCACTTAATTATGTGCCGTGTGTGTTCTGATACAGACTTCATTTAGCCCTCACAACAAACCTGGGAGTTAAATGCTATTATCTGCATTCTACAGATGAGGAAACTGGAATAGAGATGGAACTTGCCAAGATCACAGAGGCAGAGGGAGGTTTGAATCTAGCCAGTCTGGTTCCATACATAGTCTCTGCTCTGAATTGACTCTCTGGTTTTCCTCAAATGCACTGAGGACAAAGGGTCTATTTTAGTCTAACTTAATTAGCCTTATAGTACCCGAGAGTACTATATTACCTTACCACTCGGAGAGTGGTCAGTAAATGCTGTCGATAATGCCAGACGCTAATCTTTCTTTCATTTGAGCACTCTGAGTCTTGTAATAGACCTACTGGGTGTGGGGGCAGGGAGAAGGGGGAAATATTGTGGTTATAGGTGAATGGTAACTAATATTGACTAAAATTAAAAGTAGCATTCAGTGTGTCATAATCAAGTCACCCAGGCCCACCTCGATCAAGGCTAATACAAAAAGTTTGTGAATTCACCTGCTTACTTTTTTCTTATCTGTTTATGGTAGCCTGCCAGAGATCAGGGCCATTAAGGGAGGCGTGCATCTTCCAGGGAAGGTGAGTCAGATCAAATATGAGGGACACGTGATGATCTTATTTGAGAAACATTGACTTTGTACCAGCTTAAACCTTGATATTATAAACCTATGTTGACCATGGCTACGAATAAAGTAAAACTCCACGAATACTACCTCTAAAAATATTTGACAAGAAAGAAGAGAAATTATAGATTCATTCTACTTTAATTTCATGTAAATTCGAGTAAAAGACCTCAATGGCAAGTTAATGCCATATTTACTTTCTTTGTCTCTCCTCTGACCCCTGGCGTAGGCTTTGTTTACACAGTTAGATCCAAGGAAAGGAGCCTGCGCTATGGCTTCAGAAACTGGGTTTCCATCCTTGCGTTAGTTATTCTTGGAGTTCTCCAAGCCTCCACTCTTCCTCCAGAATGACATACATCATGGGTCAGGCTTTTCCAAGAAGAGAGACAATGTATGGAAAGTTTGGGGTACATTGGAGCTTAAATTTTTCCTTCCCCAGCTAGATGCTTATTCTGGGCAAATTGACATTTATAGACATATTTATAGGAATCTAGTAACAAAAAAATTTTGCTTTTGTATGCAATGTCAGATTTCATGTTTTTAAAAAAACATAGTATCCTAATATATAGTGAATATCTTAGGTGTTAGCTAAATACTGGTACCATAACAAAATATTCTGTTTCACATTTGCCCTGTTTCTTAAATTGACTTGGCAGTAATTGGTAACTTGTGTAGCTGAAAATAGATGGAAAGGTGGGAGATAAGTCACTGGTGATGACTTTGAGTACTTGTGATTTTTTTTTTTTTCTCAATGTTGCATAACAACCTTTGTTAGGAATACCGATAATCCCAGCAATGCTATGTGATCTAGAACTAGTTCATGAGAAGTTAGAAAATTTCATGTGAAGGCAAAGTAGTTAAAATCAATGACTTAATTTTTTGTGGTCAATTATTATTGTGATAAATAATTCATAAATGGATGTGAAAAAGGGATGGGCTACAGACACCCCTGTGGATACTGGCATGTCTTTGTCAGGTTAGGATGTCAATAGTCCCCTAAAGACAGGACGTATTTTCACCTCTGAGGAAACTACAGTCTAGAGAAGTTAAGTAGGTTTCCCACGGTCACCCAGCTAGAAAGTAGGAGAGGCAGAATGGAGCCCAGGACTGTCTGATTCCAAAGACTATGGCCTTTGCTCGATACCGTGTTGTCGAAGACTTTGACATAATTATAGCCTGTGGTATACTGAAAGAGTGGATGCACAAGACATTTCAAGGTAGTGTAAAACATAGCTCATTTTCTTTCCGGTGTCTCCAGTAATGGCTTCCAGGATCAGTCTTTAATTACTCACAGGGTTGACAATGGCTTGGGCAGCAGCTGTCCCTCATCTTCCAGCAATACCAGCCATTGTACAAGAAAGAAGGCTTGGCATGACTCATCCCGGAAGCCATTGTTTTCCCAGGAGAGTTGGAAGCTGACTAGTTCCCCAGTACAAATGTTCTCGGAAATTTATAAAGCAAGCAGGTTCCTTTCCTGGCATGTCTAGAAGATGAAGAAAAAAAGGAAGAGTTTCTTGTAACCCAGGATTTGGGTTCCTGATGGCAACTTGTTTGCTGTTGAAGAAACTTCAGGAAGTAAGAAGTGTGCATACTTGTCAAAGTAACTGAATCCATTTACAATTGAATAAAAGTATAGAGAATATACAAATATATTAATAAAATGAAACTTTGGTGTGTTTGCCTTTTAATGTGGTATTACTACCTGAGGCAAATGGCTCATAACTTTTATTTATTTATTTTTATCCCAGGCCTTTTTAAGAATCAAAAGATAGCACCCCAGAAAAATGCACGTATAGATGTACTTTTTGCATCTCTTTTCAGAGGACTTGTCGATATCTTGATCCCTGGTCACCACAGACCCTCTAAAAGACTTTCCATACTCTGTCTTCTAGAGAGTACCACCATGGTTTTATAATTATTTTACTTTTTATCTTTACTTCTAAACATTTAGCATAGTATTAAGCACTCACTCAGTTGTCAGTAAATATTTCCTTGAATTAACGTATTTTATCAGTGTGTTGAATTAGAAATTATTCGCCTCTGAATGTAGCAAATGCTTCCATGGACCCTGGTGGTGGTGGTGGTGGTGGTGATAACTGTTACTGTTTAACAAATCCTCATATCACACTTGTGGTGTTGGGATTGTTTGGAGTACTCCTAACAACTTCGTGTGGCAGTTACCCTCCTTGTCTTCTTTTTTCCCCAAAGAGGGGAACAGAGAGGTACAGAGGTGCAGATTTTAGTATCTCCCAAAATGAGGTACAGAGAGGCTAAGGAAGATGCCTGAGGTCACCCAGTAAGTAGAGAAGCCAGGAATCCAACCCAGGAAAACAGACTCCATATTATGAAGTCTACCTATTCTGCTGTATCCCCTCTCTAAATAAAATAACTAACGAATTTCTTTAATTACAGTGTCTCTTTTTTATTTCAACGCTTTTGAAATAGGGATGTATATTAGAATTCATGTGAGCATTTAATGGGATACTTTTTCCCCCTGTGAAGCTATTATTAAATTGATGGTATGTCTTAAAATTTTGGTATCTTAGAATAAAAGAACTATAGTAAGTCATGTTTTAGTTTTTAAGTGTAGCTGCATAGTTTATTTTTAGAAATATCGAAGTAAATCACAGCTTTAGAAGGTGCATATAAACACAACCGTGTCTATTTATGAAGTGTGAAAAATGTGGTTTAAGATTATATTAACAATTTATATGAACATTGATATTGCTTGGGTAATAATTTAAATGTCAGGGGAGAATAAATTTAATATTTACCTACCAAAAGCATGAATAGTCTCAGAGTAATGTTGGAGACTGAAGAAACTGAAATTCTTTTAAGTGAAATTATATATATATATATTTTGTATTTCTATGTTTTTATATAACTTCTTATATACAATATAATATAAATATGAATTTATATTATGTGTGATTATATATAATTTATAATTTATTTTTAAAATTATATTTAAATTTAGTTTAAAATTTAAATATTTACACTTTAATTTATAATTTATCGTATATAATGTATATTATATAACTACATAATTTATTATTATACAATTTGTTATATAATATATTGGTTTCACAGGTTTTTTAAAGTAAAATTTAAGTTAAACTTCTTATATAAATTTATTTTTTTTAACTAAGAACTATGAATATACTGAAATGATAATAGATTTAGACTTGTCTTTGAGTCACCACTTTGTGTGGTGAGTTGGCAGATCTTACCTCCTGTGACTCAGTTAAACTTTTAAAATTTTGTCTGCTTTGTTCATGAGGCATTGGCTTCTCCCTTATAAAAGTGCTTTTCATTTTGCACTATTTGTCCTAGAAAAAAGCTTTACTAAAGTTAAAAGTTCCGAAAACCAGGGCTTCTGCAGTCTAGCTGGTTGTCTTCCTGTATTTTTTTTCTAACTGGTCTAGCAACTTAAACTCCAGTCCCATTGGTGGTTTTGTTATTCAGTTGAATTTGACCTTGTCAAATCATTTACCTGCAGCTGTTCTGAGGTGTACATGCAAATACTTGTGATTGCCCAACGCTTACACCTTTGGTGCTGACTGTAAATTTGTTTTACTCTCTCCTGTTACTGTTGCGGGAAGTGAACAGCTTATCACTTCTGTTTGGTCTAACACTCTAAATGTTGACTATAATGAACAAACACTACAAATGGTTCACTCCATCATTTTGTGCGAATTTATATATAGGTATGAAATCTTTGGTAGAAAAAAAAAAGGAGGGAAGATGTGTGATGATACCTTTTAGAAACTAGGGCAAGTATTATGCCTATTTCCATCTCTTAAAATAGAACTTGATTGTGACATAGTAAACAGTGTTCTATATGTTTGTCACTTAATAGCTGTATGACCTGGAATAAGTTAAATAACCTTTCTGAGTTTCTGTCCCTAAAGTGGAATACCATTGCTCTATCATGAGAATCCGTAGTGAATGGATAGGGGACCAGTTTTCATTTCTTGTTCCTTGTCTGACCAAGGTCAGAGAAGTGGTCTTTCTCCACTGAGATGCCAGTTGAACCCCAGAACACTTTGGGACCTACCTTAGACAGATGGAAAGATGGATCATTAATATTCACCATATCTCTTGAGTTGGGGAGGGGGAAGATAATGCATTAGTAGAAAGAGTATTTGAAGATGCAGGAAGAATCTGATTAAATCAAGAATCTGTCATGAAAAGAGTAAAAAGAACATATCTATAAATCTATTTCTAGAAGATTAAATTGTTTGGCCATAAACAGAATTCTCTGAGAGGTATCAGAAGAGAACTTATGACAGCCAACCCTTTGTGTCCGGGGAGATCTTACCAGGAAGTTTTACCTTCTTTCAGATAAGAGGTTTGTTGCTATTTCTTGTCATCACTGAAAGCTGTTTCTCTGCCTCAAATTAGCATCAATATTTGTTTTCCTCTACTATTTTAAATTTATCACAAATCTTCAAATAGCACCCATTGAAGCATTCACATTTCCTATTCTTCTTGGCACATAGCTCCTTAAAAAAAAAAAAAAAAAAAGCAATCTAGTCATAGTCTAATCTACCTTGAATATCTCATGAATTTTGAGCTTAAAAAAACCCAGCAAATTCAGTTCATTAGTAGTTGGCTGTTCACTCTGCTGTCTTTTATATAATGATTTACATTTACAAAATGCTTTCACATACATTCTTATTTTCCTGTTTTCATAACTTTGGAATAAAGCATTCCTTTCTTGTATGGATTCAAAGGCAAGTTACTGAGTTTTTTTATATGCCACAACCTCAGCATCTGTGAAGCAAAGATAGGATGGTGAGACTAAGTAAATTAATATGTGACGGCTTTAAGACAGAGGTAGTTATGCAGAGAAAACCTAGTGTGGGCTGCCACTGTTGTCATTACCATCATCATCATCAACATCGTTGTCTGAAATAACAGATCTGAGGGAGTCCAAGGTCAATCCCTTTGAAAAGCTGAAAGAGCTCTTACTGGTTGTACTGATAGCAACGGACTAAGAAAACTGAGGCTCAACCATTGCTGTCTTACTGAAGATCATAGTGAGGAAGTTAAAAGAGTGAAGGGCTCTGTAGCTTGGACTCCTGGTTAGTCCAAGGGTCTCTGTAAGGTTATCTGTGGACTCCCTAAAGTCCCTGTCTTTAGCTCTCTAAAGCTAAAAGAAGACCTTTCAAATTTTAGCATACTTGAGAATCCCTGGAGAGCTTGGGAAAACACAGATTCCAGGGCCCCCACACTTGGAGACTTTGAATCAGAGTCTCTAGCATGGGTGGGGCCCAAGAATCTGCATTTATGTCAAGTTCCAGGTGATGCTGCTGGTCCATGGGCCACACTTAGAAGCACTGGTCTAAAGGGCTGCAAGAGTTTGGTGACCTTCATAATCAGAAAATTACTGAGGCCAGGACTCTACCTGGTTTTCTGTTTGCCACTTCCATGATGGAAAACCAAACCAAGATGGAGGACCATGACTGTGAGAATTTTATTCAATTAATAATATTGGAAACTACCCCTTATTGGTTTCTACAGACTGACTGGTAGTTAAAAAGGAAGTGATAAACATTTGAAACATAAAGTGTTTATGGCATCTGTGCTGATTCTCCTGTTTGTCCATCCCATGTACTCTCTACCCTTTTTTGTTCTGCTCTGAACCTTGGAGGCTGCCTCTGGGTGTTCATCATTGGGGACTTTGGTTTGGATTCAGTCAATGGAAGGCCAGGAGAGAGAAGTCAGCAGTATCTGTCCCTTGTGCTCCTTCTCTTCAGTGGTGATGGTGGTGACCATCTAGAACTAGCTACCACTGGGCAGTCACTCCTCAATCGCTTGGGTGCTCTCCAGCCTCCAGGGAAACTGTGTCTTTTCCTAGTACCTCCCACTTGTGGCTTTTAAAGCCTTGTTGTTTCTGGCCCCTGTGTGCTGCAACATCTCCTGTGGG
Organism: Mirounga leonina; assembly: GCF_011800145.1. Lineage (NCBI taxonomy): Eukaryota > Metazoa > Chordata > Mammalia > Carnivora > Phocidae > Mirounga > Mirounga leonina. Next base: position 38,472,696 of record NW_023270451.1, on the reverse strand, counting down.
GTCTCTGAACCTTGCCTGCACATCTTTGATAGGCTCTTTGCTGAGAGGACCCTTGCCTGATGTAGGGGCCCAAGGAAGAGCAGCGTTGGGAAGAGTGACAGTAGAAGGGATAGTCTTGGGGACATTGGCAGTGATTGAGGCGAGGAATCCAGCCTCTAGCCCCTGAAATTTAAGTAGAAGATGAGGGGTGAGGAATGCAGGGAAGGGGCCTGGCCTCTAAGGTGATCTGGGCTCAACAGAAGGTCCTGTGAGGTCCCCGGTAGGAAGCTAGAACTTGTGCTAGAATACGACAGAGTGCCCGTCCTGCCTCATTCCTGTGCATGCACTTGGATGGCTGGGGTTCAGAATCAGAGAAGCTTTTACATGAAGAATTTACATCCCTTCTCTATGATTGCCTTAGTTTTGTTTTTTGGTTGTTTGTTCTTTTTCCCCTGCCCCTGCCTTTTTCTCAGACACCCTTAGCATTGCTAGTCTATACATAGGAGCTATAAGACCTTTATGTGGTACTTTGATCTTGGTTAATTTTATTGCAGTATATTGAACATGTTCTGAAATGCCTGGGAACACTGCATTCACAAAGTAACAAACAGTTGAATAGGATAATTACACCTTCAGTTCCTTTGCCCAGGGGTTCCAGTGGTGGGCATGTCAATAAGATAAAAACCATTTTTCATGGTTTTGGTGCTCAGCCAAGTCATCTTCTTCAGTAACCTCACCATGAAGCAAGGCAACAGCACAAACTCATACCAATTCTGTGTGTTTATCCATTCTTTTATATTGAAATGTTATGCTCAGGGTAAAACTGTTTCACACCCTTTATAGATCGTTTTCGGGTAGTACAGGTGGAATGCTACCAACATCTAAATATTGTGTGTTAATCAGTGAAACACTTAAAGACAAAACAGGCTCTCGATTTCAAATTTTTTATTGTTGAAATTTTTTAGGAAGAAATAAATTTCTCTATGAGGGAAAATTAACTCTAGAATTTTTGTCCCTTTTTCTGGGTTTTCATATATTTACGTCTTGGAAAACATGGATGTGTGACGGAATTGGGGCTGTGACCTCATATAATTGAGGCAAATCATAATGAATCCCCTCATGTTATCCAGTGTGGCACAGATTGAAAGCATACGAGCCCTTCGTGTTTCCTCCATTTCCCCTCCTTTCTGGTCAGTCATCCACTGAGGCTTGGTGGCTGGGCAGAGAGAGGAGCCCTGCTCTGCCAGGAAGGGGATGGAGTCCAAGATGAGGACTGCCCAGAAGTGGTGGTGCACCTGCTAGTGGAAACTGACCAGAGGGAGTAAGAGGGATTCCAGTGCAAATGCCCCTGGTGAGGGAGTCCAGATCCTTTTCAGACAGCAGAGAGGAGCTCAGTGTGGAGGAGTGGGCTGGCTGCGCCCCAGTCAGGCAGGCTTTCTAGTCTCCAATGCTTGCTTGTTTCCATCTCTAGTCTAGAGCACAAGTCCTTCCAACCCCCCTCACTGGGGAAGGAGCTCTAACTTTTTTTAGTATCTCCTTCTCTGGGTTGGCCCCAAGAAATCTCTGGTGAGCCTTTCTCCTGGGTTTTTGAAGACCATCTCCTTACTCACTTCCCTTGGAATGAGCTATCCATCTTCCTTTGGGTCTGGTTTCCTTTGGCTGTATCATCCCTGTTTTCTTCTCCTCCTCCCCTCCCAACCTTTGTTCCCTTAAGGCTTTGTGGGTGGGCTGTCTGCCCAGAACGTCTTCTGTGAACTAGCTTGGCCTATTTGCTTTCCTTGCTTCACTGAACAGCCCTCCTATTTCTTCATCCTTTACTGGTTACCTGGCCCCCTCTGAGGGCTGTTTCATATAGAAGAGGATGCCAGATGCTCTTCTTAGGAGTTGGGGTGATTCAGCCCATTTTTGCATGTTAAAGAGAATTATGTTTAGACCCTCGGGAGAAGTCCTCATCCAACCTCCCTTCAATTTTTTTTAGGTGATTGACAGCATTTATATCATTCTCTCCTCCTCCCGCCTTTACTCCCTCTCCCCTTCCCCCAACCTCCCACCCCAAAAGAAGAGGAACTTTTGCAAGGGTAACCATTATCTAACTGGTCTGCATGGAGGGATGGAGAATTTATAATTGTATTGATTGCTGATTAGCATTACATTTTCAAAACTACATCCTTTAAATAGGGACTTCTGTTTTGGTCAAAAGATGTATATACAAGAAGGCATTGCTCTCGGAAGAAGTAGGACTGTGAAATTCAAAATCCATTTCATTTCTTTTTTTTTTTAAGATTTTATTTATTTATTTGACAAAGAGAGACATAGTGAGAGAGGGAACACAAGCAGGGGGAGAGGGAGAGGGAGAAGCAGGCCTCCCACCTAGCAGGGAGCCGATGCAGGGCTAGATCCCAGGACCCTGGGATCGTGACCTGAGCCGAAGGCAGACGCTCAATGACTGAGCCACCCAGGCGCCCCGGTCCATTTCATTTCTTAATGACTGTCATAAATGTAGAAGCTTCTATGTAAGCAATTAGCTTTGGGAGTACAAGGCTAAACGGAAGACCAAGTATAGTGGATTAATGATTTTGTTCATTATTCTCTCACTGCAGGCAGCCTCTTGTAACATAGCACCTGCCCTTCCCATCCCAGACTGCCGCCCATTGCAGTCATCCCCACTTTGGCATTTCCTGGTATCTTTCCTTCCTTCTAAAAATCTGTGTTATACAGAACTATCTGACTTGTCAGTCAGGATAGTCTAGGTTTTGCTGTAGTAACAAAAATACACAAAAATCTGTCTGGCGTAACACAACAAAGTTTATTTATTGCTTACAAAAAAGACCCTTTTGTGAGTCTGGGCACTCTCCAGGGTAGCTGTCCTCTGTATGGTGGCTCCGCTTCCATCTTAGGACCTTTCTGTGTCATCACCCTGCACAGTGACTACAACCTGTGAAGAAAGAATGGGGAATTTCACATCGGCATTTCAGTGCTTCTGCCTGAGGTGACTTTTGCTCATATCTCATTGGCCAGAGCAAATCCTATTACCTCACTAATTTCAAAGCACTGGGAAAGTATCCTCTTTCTAGGAGCTTTGATGAAGAAGAGAAGAACCAATATTAGTAACATCTACCTTAAGCATCAGAAGCTCAGAATACAGAAATGAATAAAGCCACAATCCCAGTCTTAAGGCCAACAAGGGAGATAAACATGTTAATAGTATTAAATCTAGTTTTACAGAACCTCCCTGAGCCTGGAGATGAGAGGAAAACTTAAGAGTAGAGGTGACATAGGGCTGGGGCTTGTTGTTTGCCAGCTTCAGATCTACGTTACCTTGGTAAGGGTGGTATCTGATTTTATTTTTGTGCTGTATAACATCCAAACTAATAATGTGGGATACAGCTCTAGGAAATAGGCTTTCTCTTCTCTAAGACCTCAAAAAAGAAATGAAAGCTGTCAGCAATAGAACAGATCTGCTAGTTCATATGAAATGCAACACAAAGGTATCTTTTAATGAAGACTTAACAAAAACTACTTTTACTGAGCAATTATGCCACTGACAGTTCTTTGATCTTAAAAATTAAACTCGCTATTACAGTATGAAAGGAATAAAGGCAAGCGTAAAATAACAATCAAGGTTAGTTATTAGGCAATGAAGGTTGCATATACAGTACTTTGATTTGCCCACAGATTCTGACATATTTTACATTAGATATAAATGTGAGTGGTGTGGTAACGGTGCAAGGAATTTGTTTTATAAACAAGAGAAGAGTCTCATCCTGAAATCTAATAAAGCCATATTCTTACTCTCCTTCACTGCTTTGGGCCCCACTGGCCTTCCAGCGGGTGCTTCATCACACTGGGCATGCTCCTACATCAAGGCCTTTGCAGGTCTGAACCCGTTTTTCTTCAGATAACCATTCACTTGCTTTGAGTCTTTGCTCAAAGACCATTCTTTTGATGAAGCCCCTTGGCCACTCTGTTTAGGACTGTAACATCTATCTCCTTCCCATATCCTATTCCTATTCCACCTTCTAACATAAATAGTTGATAATTTGCTTATTTGTTTTACCTATGATCAGTCTTTCACCACTAGTATATAAGCTACCCAAGGACAAGGATTATTGTCTGTTTCACACATAGTTGTATTTTCAACCAGTTAAACCACTGCTTAGAGCATAATAGATTCTCAGTAATACTTATTGAGCACATGGGTGGGGGTTCCATTAGAGTTCCTCTAAACTGTACACAAAGTTGTAGATTTACATGTATTTGTTCCTATAAACCATGACCACTTTTTAATTCAGTATTATAATGTGCCAGCTACCATTCCCTAGGGGAGCAAGAGTGAGGATCATTTAAGGAACTCATAGTCTGGTGGAGAAACTTGTTTGATTCTGCTTGTAATATTTAATTAAGCGTAGCAAGTATTGGAGTGACTAATGCATGTAGATATTAAATAGGATTCCTGAATTCTAGAAGCTTACTGTTTTTAAGTGTGGACAGGCCAGGACTGAAGATTTGTCTCTTCGTGTCATGAACTTTGATCAAATACCTCTCCCACAATGTTTCTTGGTTTAGTCCAGTGGCTCTCAGATTTTTCCTCTGTCATGAGACACATGAAGTACGGTGCTGGTGCTCACATGCTTGACCATTCCTGGGGTATATTGAATTCTTGATCAACAACTAGTGGATTGATTTTCTCGTAAGAATTCCACCAAGCTATACATGAAGTTGTTCTTCACCTCTGGTTTGCCCACTTAGGAAAGTATACTGGGAAAAAATGTTTTAGAATATCAGTCTGCTTTGATTAAAAAAAAATTATTCACAAACCTCAGTACTTGTCTTACGAATAATAAAGTTCTTGTGGCATATAGCACCTAAGCAAAGGGTGTCATGACAGCTCATTTTAGAATAATTGGTTTAGAGGATATATACTATGAGGAGAAAGGAGATTGAGCTTGATTAGTAAGATATAAGGAAACTACTGGGTAGAGGTAGGATTTGAGGACTAACTAGTTGGTAAGAATAATAGGTAAGGAAGACCTAAGAACAGGTCAGGGCAGAAAGGAACGTGGCGTGTAATAGGGACATTGAGGGATGGGCCTGGCTGGAACCACGTTCAGGGTTAAAGGGTTGGACTCGTAAATTGAGAAAAGATGATAGGTAACTTTGAGTTTGGCTTTGTATTAACCTTGTTATCAGCAATGGAAAATGTCCATGGAAAACCTGTGTACCGTAGAGGTTACCAGACTTTGTGTTTAATGCCCTAGTAAAAATCTTTTTTTTTTTTTAAATAAGAATAGTGAGCATAGCATAACATACAGAGAAATTGAATCACTATGTTGTACCTTGAAACTAATGTAGGGCGCCTGGGTGGCTCAGTTGGTTAAGCGACTGCCTTCGGCTCAGGTCATGATCCTGGAGTCCCGGGATTGGGTCCCGCATCGGGCTCCCTGCTCGGCAGGGAGTCTGCTTCTCCCTCTGACCCTCCTCCCTCTCATGCTCTCTGTCTCTCATTCTCTCTCTCTCAAATAAAAAAAAAATAAAAATAAAAATAAAAAACTAATGTAACATGGTGTGTTAACTATACTCAAATTAAAAAATTAAAAATAAATAAGTAAAAAGTCACAAAGATTCACCTCTAAAAAATAAAATAAATAAAAAATAAAAAGTGAGAACTAACTTGTGACTTTGGACTTCATTTTGCCAAGTAAGGGTGCAAAAAATTCAGTAGGTCTTATATTTCATAAGAGAAAGACATTTTAACACAAAAGCAAAAAAAATCGCACAACCCCCTACTAAAGGACTGCTCTTCATGAGTAAATAAATACAGCTTTATAGAAGACTAGCCACATTGTCCTTATTCTTTTTGTGCCTCATGATGACATTTGGAAACTACTTCATGAGATACATATGTGGGTTTGGGGGACAGAATAAAGTTGAGACTATATGTAGACATGATCTAACAGATGTCAGGTGGCAGTCACCATCAGTTGACAAAAACATTAGAAAGATCAGTGTAGGTGGGTGGTGTGCAGAATGGAGAAAGGAGAGGTTGAAGGCAGGGGAATCAGGGGGCTATAGTCCAGTGACAGAGGCCAGGGTCTGACATGGTGGAGGTCTTGGGGATGAGAAGTCAGAGTTTGGAGAGGACAGGATGCTGAGATTTAGTGATGTCCATTCTGTTTTCATGGGCAGCTAAAAATCAGCAAGAATTCAAAATAAGTTTCTGATTTTGAGAGGAATATAACTCTGTCCAAACTATGACCCAAGATTATCTGTATTCTGTCTTAGATTCCCAAGACTGTTATTTCAGAAATGATGAGAGGGAGAGATAGCACGAGTGCGTGCAAGCTGGTGTGCTTGAATGAAAAATTGTCTCTGTGCGTGTAAGTCACCTTATGTGAAGGAAGAAGAAAGGGGATGCTTTTTAAAGGACTAAGGGTGGTATTTATCTTTAGTATATTTTTTGAAGTTTCAATTTTTTCGTTCTGGGAAGGAGAACTAAATTATGGCAGTCTGCTCCCATTCTGATGGTCCTGTCAGAGTTGGGGCTGCCTTGTGGCCTCCAAGCAGGTGGAAGGGAAGCCTCCCCACCCCCTTCCGTCCTTCCCTCCCTATACCTTGTCCTTAGGCTGCATCTGCTCTGTGCCAGGGCTCCACCTTCAAAGCCAGATAAGCTTCGTACCAGCTGCCTTCACAGCCAACCTTGGGTTAAGTAGGGGAAGGTAAGGTAGAAGATGATAGCCTATGTGGGAAGAGAGGCAACTGACTGGATATAGAGAGGAGTGTTTATTTCCTTTAACCACTCCTGACTTTTTCCAGTTCTTAAGTTTCTGTGTGCAGTCCAGGGAACTGTGGCCAGAAGATACTCAGAGCTGCTTTTCACAGTAGGCTCAGGTAGAAAATTGTGAAGTTCTGTAGCTGTTCACATGAAATCCACCTCCTCCTGCTTGAAGGTGATGGTAACAAACACCACTGTTTCTTCCTTTCATAAATTTCACCATGGCTGTTGTTTCCCACCCTGTAAGATGAGGATTTAGCTCATTTACATGACAAATATGCCTCCCCCTTCCCTGTTCCTCAGGTAATTGACTTGTTATTGGGCCAGAGTACAGTGGAGGCTTTTGTGTTCACATAAGCTTGTCTCTATAATTGGATTTGGGACTGAGTCAGTCAAGGGTCTTGATTGCAAACAAGAGAAACCAACTCTGAAATTACTAGAAGGATGTTGGAGTGCAGGTCAGCCTGCAGAATTATTAGAAGACTGGAGGGGTAGGTTTCAAAAGGGGCAGGAACCCAGGACATTTACAGAGAAGAAGCCACTGAATGTAGGGATGAAAAGCACTGAAACCAACCAGCCTGGGTTTCTCTGCCACTCACCAACTGAATGGCCGCAGGCAAGTTACCTAATCATTCTGTGCCCCCCCAAGGACAGTTATGAGGAATAAATGCGTTAAGGTTTGCAAAAAGTGCTTGAAACAGTGACTGATAAATAATAAATATATATTAATGCCTGATAAGTATTTCTAATTGAATTGGTGTGTATACATGTATATATATTGGCATTTAGCTGCTAAACATAATGCTAGGTTGCTCTCTAGGCTGCAGACTTCCCTTCCATGCCTACAACCTGTTCTTTGCTCAAACTAGCTTTTCCCTTATCACAAATTGCCAACCTTTGTTCAAGGGCTTTGTTTCAGTTGTGGTTCCCTCAGAAACGTCGATTCTGGAACGTTATTCACAGCAGAAGACATAAAGATCATAGTCTGTACAGTTGGGACTTTAGTTTTACTTTACTACTCTTAGGGTTAGTATAGTAAATTTTTTCTGCCACTTTGTCTTTTTTTTTTGATACCATGTTTTCATAATCATTATTAATATCTGCTTTAGTCTTTCCTCCTGTTATTTTGTTAAAGAAGAAACAGCCAAAATGGAAACTCTTGTAGAAGATAAACCATCCTACCTCCATGAAGGTTTTTATAGCCCCCCTGTAAAAATGTAGCATTAATATTTAAGCATATTAATATTTAATAATTAACACTGCTATTGATATTATTAATATTAATAATTTTTAAAAGAACAGAAGATTTCTGCAATACATATTGTTTTTCCTATTCAGTTTGGTTCAAAGAAAGTTACACTATACATTCTTTTGTTGAAATAGCCTTTACTTTAAGTAAGAAGTTAAGGGTTGGTTATTCTGGCAAACCAGAGTAGAATCTATTTAGAGAAGCTTTACTTAAAAAAAAAATCAGTGATTTAATATATCTCATGTGTTGAATATGCTGTTGTGGGTCCCAAGGTTAGTAGATTAGTCTCATTTTCTCTCTTCACATAAACAAGCACATAATATCTAGGTGTATAGTCTTTGGTTCAACCTGATTTTGAATATGTAAAAATGTAAGTACTTAAATATTTATGTGAATAGTTTGAAGATTCTGGTAGCTAAAATAAAGTGGAAGTTTTCATTGGCAATTTTAGAATCATAATGAAATGTTAACGTTTCATATGAATATATATAAAATAACAGGCTCAGAGTGTATCTCATTTGGTGGGCAGTAGAAGGGAGTGAATACAAGTGTTTTGTTTCAATTATTTACATATATACATATGTTTGTGTGACCTAGGTCATCACATAAAATGTACTCCTTACTGTGGGTGGCAGTCAAAAAAGTTTGAAAGGCATTGGTTTAAAAAAAAAAGTCACAGCTTCTTCAGTTGAGTCTACTCACCTTGTAGTGGGTTGGTTGCTCCCTCAGGCATAGAAGGGTGTGAGAAAGCCAGAGAGAAGGTGGTTCAAGATTTAATGCATCACCTGATGGTTAATAGGACTGTGATTGTGTTGAAGTGTTTGTTGTCCAGCTTGAGATACATTCAGTGAGAATTCTCTGAAAGGAATTGCCTGCCGTGAGTCATAGCATTAATTTGTGGTTGAAAAGCTTTCAAAATAAGTTTCCCCATGTATGTCAAATATAGTCAGGAATAAGAAATGGGGATCACCTTTTGAAAACCTTTTGTTAGCATTGAAATGTGGGTGAGAGTAGAGAGAGAAAGTGCTTTGCTAGGAACGAGCAAAGTTCTGTACCCCACAGGTGGAACAGTCCTCATTTTTACCTTCATGTTTAAGGCTTTATTTAAATGATGACCTTTGTGCTGTATTTAAATATAGTCATAAGAAGAAAACATGGGCACACAATTGTGTTAATTAACTCCTGGAGCTTCATTTGCTTGTGATTACATTTCCAGCCGTTGCCATGTAAAACATCATTGAAATTAAGACAGATCTGGCAAGGCCAAATCTCCACATGGCGTGGATACGGAGGCAAAGTGAGAGTGGCCTGGAAGAGAACCTTCAACCTGGATAGTATGGCTTTTGTTACGTGCTTATGTACTTCGTGTTGCAGATTTAGTTTTAAGTAAATTTGGAATTTCAAAGTCTATCAAATATGGCTTAAATTTTTTAAATATTTAATTGTGGCAAAATACACATAAAATTTACCATCTTATCTTTTCTCTAGTATTTGATAGTGTTAAGCACATTCACATTGTTGTGCAACCAATCTCCAGAATCATATATGGGTTTAATGACAGAGGGAAGAAAAGCATTATTATAAGTATGCTTTTAACAGTATTTCAGTATTCTAAACAAGTGTCTTTTAATTCATGGCTTTTGAGATTTGTAATAGAAGGAAAACCATGGTTCTTTGCTCACTGCTGAATGTACTCCTTTCTTGAAAGTTCTTGGTCAATTCAGTAGCTCTTCTAACTATTTTTTAAACAAGTCTTGGTCTTTTATTCCAAGGGACACAAATAATATCCAACTCAAAATGGTGTAGAAATACCAAGCTGCTTCTGCAAGACTCATACCCTGAAGAGGGGCATAGCTCTTAGAAAAAATGAAAAGGTTTCAATCTTGTGTTCTTTTGAAAAGATTTCGGTATAATTAAGTTTTATATTCTATCAATGAGAGGTATGTGTGTGTGTGTTTAAGATTTGTTTATTTTAGAGAGAGAAGGAACCTGGGGGAAGGGCAGAGGCAGAGAGAGAGAAAGTCTTCAGTGGATTCTGAACAGAACCCGATGTGGGGCTCCATCCCATGACCAGTAAGATCATGATCTGAGCCAAAACCAAGAGTCGGACACTTAACCCATTGAGCCACCCAAGCGCCCCATCAATGAGTTTTAAAATAGTTTTCAACCAGGCTTAGGAACTGATTTGAAAATGACTATCTTAGTGATTTAATCTTACCTTCAGTGAAAGATCTATGTGAAAAATTACCTAAAGACTCTTCAAATCTAATTTTCCTGCCATAGGTCAAGAACTTCATCTCTATCTGCACCCTGATTTACGAGTACTGACACTCGTATGTGACTGGAGAAGCGTCACTCAGGACTCGGGGAGGAGTGTGATGAACCATGAAGGCCACTAGGCTGGAACGAAAACTTAAATTCTTGCTTATGGCTCTGATGGAGTCAGTGTCCTATACATGGAGGATCATGATTAATTAAAAAAATTAATGTGCAGTTTCGTATCTGAGAGCAGTGAATGCAGTACCTGTTCTCTGGGACAGAGAGAGAGTTTAGATTTTATTAGAAAGTACATTGACCGTGTGGCTTCATATCATGTATTAAATGTATTCATCTGAGCATAGTCCATTGAGTGTCTCACATTCTTCCCTTGGAAGCTGATATCTAACCAGGCTGTGTACAGACAAGTTCAAACATGGGCAACCCAGAAATTATTGATATTTGACTTTGGGTATTTACTTCCTGAATTTTTTTCTTTAGATGTTGTTAGTTCTGAGTATTCAGAGGTTAATGGCAAGAGAAAGTGATCCTAGAAACTTGAGCAAATGTCCACAAAACAGATACTCTGAACACTGACGTTATTAATTAGAGTAGGAACTTTGGGCAGAGGAAATTGATACCCTTTGCCCACCAAGGGCACTTAGAAACGGAAGGCCTGCCCCATCTTGTCTTGCTGTGCTGTTTGAGATGATCCCACTGTAGTCTCTCACTGTCTTCTGTCACAGAGGGCTCCTTCTGCTTAACCTCCATGTGCCTCTCCCATGCTCCTCTCTTTTTAGGGCAGGCAGAGATGGGGATCCATAAGCAGAAAGGGGAAATGGGTAAAAACATCCTTCCAGCAGAATCTTTAACTCCATCCTATCTTTTTGGGTCTTTACCACAGTTTATCTCACTCTCCTCAAACCCGTGAATATACTTTGGTTAGAGCTAACTTAAGTTTGGATTTCTTTCTGACTGTAGTTATGTTCTTAATTTATTTATGAAGAGTCACCATCTTCATCTGTGTAACCTGGCCTTTCCTTTATAGAGTTGGAGGTGGAGGATAATGGTATAAGTGGAGATTTTATCTTTTACAGCAGCTTTTTTTCCTGGTTATAAAAGTAATATATTTAATATAGAAAAATGGGAAGTTTGGAAAGATAGAAACAAAATTCTACCATGACTATTACTAATAGTAACTATTACATTACTATTGGAAATATGTTGGCATATTCCTTTCTATTTGTTTTTTTTTAAAGATTTTATTTTTCAGTAATCTCTACACCCAACGTGGGGCTTGAACTCACAACTCTGAGATCAAGAGTCGCACACTCCATCGACTGAGCCAGCTAGGTGCCTCTCTATTTGGTTTTTAAGTGTATTTGACCTTTACTGTTTATTCAGTTTTACTTTTTTTTTTCACTTTTCACCAAAATACTTCTGTGTATTACAAGTTCATTAAACTATTTGTATGGCTGCATAATATTTCATCATGTACCTGGAGTAGGAAGGGAAGGAAAGAATGTGGGCGGAGGAAGACTAGGAGCATGGGCAGTAGAGGGGGGGCATGGTGTTTCTAGATAAGCAAGGACTGTAAAACCCTTTTGAGTGGTAAAAACACCCTGACAAAAGGTCTTCCCTCTATCATTCATACATGTAGTGTTGGTTAATTCCTCAGTCACCCACTTTTGGAATGTAGGGCACATTACTAGCTTTTGATCTTTCATCTAGAAACAGATTATGAGTGTTAACATACTTTGAAAGGGGCCTCTTAAAAAATTAGGGTTGTGATTGAGTCTAGCTGAGCTAAATGAAGTTAGCGAAGATAATACATTTGTTACCCAATTTCATACAGATAGAAAGCAGAAAGAGTACAGTTGTAGGTCTTTAAGATGAAGTTTGATTAAAAATTGAGGGAGTTCTGAAAATGGAACCCCTTATGAAGGTACCTCTTACAGTAATTATGCTGAAAGAGGAGGGGTGAACACAAAAACCTTGAAGTTGCTTTTGGATCTTTTTTTTTAATTTTTATTTTTAAAAATTTTTTAAAAGAAGTTATTTATTTATTTGTCAGAGAGCAAGAGAGAGCACAAGTGGTGGGGGGAGAGGCAGAGCGAGAGGGAGAAGCAGACTCCCCGCTGAGCAGGGAGCCCGATGCAGGGGCTGGCTCCATCCCAGGATCCTGGGATCATGACCTGGGCCGAAGGCAGATGCCTAACCGACTGAGCCACCCAGACACCCCGCTTTTGGATTTTTTATAGCAGAATTCAAGTAAATTGGAATCTGATGTGACTTTTTCCTCTTAGATGGTGAAAACAGTAAAGAGAAGAGGGAAGGTATGTCCAGAAAGTTTGCGGGCATCACAGGCTGGTTTAAGTGGGGGATTTGGTAGCTCTGGTGTTTGGCCTCTTTCCCTTCTTGTTCATCTAGGTTGTATAGCGTCCTGCCAAGGCTGGTCTCTGCTTGACCTCCTCAACCATGAAGGTAGGAGGCAACATCTATTGAACTTCATTAATATCTGTACTTAAAAGTCATTGTTATATAAGCCAGAGGAGTAAGTGCCGTGCTTTGTCGAATGGAGGTGCTTATTCTTTGGAGCAGGCTTCTTAATTTACTGCTTTCCATTTGCACCAATAACGTGCTTTGAGATGGTAACAGATGTTTATAGAAATAAATTTTTTAGATTCCTTGGCCAAATATGTTTGAGAAACGTGGGATTACTGCAGGAGTTTTGTAACATCTCCAATATCCTTAAGTGCATTTTTTTCATCTTTAAGGAGGGAGAATAGAATAAGCAACATCTTCAAAACTCGTTTTGCCCATATAATCCTTTTTTAGGAGGACCTCTGTTGATACCTTCAAGGGCTTTTTATGATTCAGAAACATGTGTAGCAGAAGCAGGATTTTGTATCTAGGTAGTATAGGTGAAACCTCTTTGATCTTTACTGTGATATGATTCACCTGGGGATCTTGTAAAGCCTTGTCTGACTTTATTGGTGTGGGGTGGAGCCTGAGGATCTCTATTTCCCAGAAGTGCTCAGGTCTGCGCCACAGACCACACTTGGTGGAAGAATGTAGATACCTGTTGATTAGTAGCATCTGAGATTAGCTGAGATGAGACCTGAGGAAGATAATACTTGCCAGGTGGTTGTCATTAGCATTCCAGAAGTTTCTACTGGGAGGCCCGTCATGAGCCAGGAGAACTAATGGGACGTTGCTGATGTCTGCAATGGTGGAAGGGGGATTTCTAGGGGGAGCCCCGAGAACTCAAGATCACCTTGAGTTCCAGAACATCTAAACACTGCCCCGGTGACCTGCGGGGTAAGGTCTGTCTTTCTTGTCCTGGCTGAAGGATCACTGGTTATGTTGGCCAGGACTGGAGTGGGCCTTTGTGCCAGAGTAGAAAGTTGGGGGAGGAGGGAAACAGTTTGAAGAAGGACTCTTTACGATGACTTACTAGAGAAAGGAAAAGATGTGTAGACAGGTTAGAAGAAATAATTTAGTAGGGAGATTCAGTGGAGGTAGAAGGACATGTCAGTCAGGGTCCAGGGATGGGCAGGTGTGTGCTTACAATCAGGACAATAAACCCAGTGGCTGCAGAGTGTGGCACAAGCCTGCCCAGCCTCGGTCTGCTTTAGAGAAGGGGCCCTGCGGGAACGCTGCGCTTCGTGGAATCGGATTTTAACAGATTAAGAGAAGTGATAGAGTATCATAGCTGGAAACACTAAAAGGAAAGATGCTCAAGATGGGAGTGGAATTCCGATTCTGTAGTATTATTGGTAGAAGGTGTTGGAGAAGTAGAAGGAAGTGAAAGAAGCTGGCGTGGCTCTACAGTGAGCCTTCAGTCGACCTCAGATTTTAAAAAAGTCAAGGACATGAGCGGAAGGAGGACGTGTGACCCAAGATAAAGTTTCACAAGCCTGTAAGAATCAAGTGCCCGCTGAGTGCTTGTGCAATAAGTGAAGGCCAAATAAGCTCACATTCTCTGGGCATTCAGAGCCTGAAGAGAAGGAGGGCACAGGCCTGCTCCTGGTGGCAAATGGTAAGCTGTTGACCGATGAGATGACACTGTTCTACGACCATCAAGAGAATGATTCTTCAAACTGGAATTACACACGATAAGCAGCAGTTGTTCCCAGCTGCTTTCAATGACTTCGGGGAGCTAGAAAAATGATCTTGCCTGATACCAAAGGTCTGCACAGGGGGTCACAGTGCTGCTGTTAGGATTGTTTGTGAAATTGCAAAGGATCTGTGTCCTAACCCTAGCGTTGCAAGTGTCCTGAACTTTGTAAGCTGCATATGTGAAATTGTAGACTGCTAGGTAAATATTCTCTCCAATTCTAAAATCTGTTATTAACTCAAAGATTTGGGAATGCTAAAGAAGGTAAGTCGTTAATGACCAGAAAGGTATAACTTTCGAATGAATGACAGGATTTCCACTTGGCAGTGTCCAGATGAAATTCTTGTTTGTATAAGAATTGACTATACCTACGGGGCACCTGGGTGGCTCAGTCATTGAGTGTCTGCCTTCAGCTCGGGTCATGATCCCGGGGTCCTGGGATCGAGTCCCACATCGGGCTCCCTGCTCGGCGGGAGGCCTGCTTCTCCCTCTCCCATTCCCCCTGCTTGTGTTCCTGCTCTTGCTATCTCTCTCTCTGTCAAATAAATAAATAAAATCTTAAAAAAAAAAAAAAAGAATTGACTATACCTAGAGGGTTTGTGTGTGTGTGTGTTTAGAGAGAGAGCGCATGAGGTAGTGTGGGGGGAGAGGGACGGCAGAGAGGGAGAGAGAAAATCTTAAGCAGACTCCACACCTGGCTCGGCTCGGGCTCAGGCATGGCGCTGGGCTCCATCTCATGACCCTGAGATCATGGTCTGAGCTGAACTCAAGAGTAGGGTGCTTAACCGACTGAGCCACCCAGGTGCCCTGACTGTACCTAGAGTCTTAAACAGAAGTAGTGGCAGGTGATTATCATTGACAGAACCCATAGAAACTCTGCACCCATTTGGGAACAGATCTGGTCTCAAGAGCCTTGTAAAAGCTCACTGATTATGAGTTTGCTCTTGCAGGCTTCCAAGCATGGGATATGGGACCTAACCCTCATGAGTCATGTGTGATGTGAAACCCCTGGGAATGTTGCCAGTGGGAGAATTTTCTTCCCCACAAATCCTATTTTCTTTTCCAACCAGGGAGATCCTTGGGTGAGAGGCAGGGAATTCTGTCAGTGCTCTACTCGTGTTCCTTTGTCATAGGCACTCTGTCCTGACCTAAGGATGTGGATGAAAAACATACCATCCTGTCCCTTGAGAAGCTTACAGTGTAGTAGGAGAGACCCACATTCATGGACATGGTAATAATAGTTTGCTGAGTGCTCAACAACACTAGTTAACACTCACTATACAGCAGGCACTGTTCTAAACTCTTCACATATTTGGGGCCCCTGCTTAGCTCAGTCAGTTGAGCATCTGCCTTCGGCTCAGGTCATGATCCCAGGGTCCTGGGATCAAGCCCCACATCGGGCTCCTTGCTCAGTGGAGAATCTGCTTCTCCCTCTCTCTCTGCTGCTCCTCCTGCTTGTGCGCACTCTCTGTCAAATAAATAAATACATTTTTTATTTTTAAACTCTATACATATTTTAAGCCAGTGGTTCTCCAGGTGTAGTGTATCAGCATTAACATCCTCTAGGAGCTTATTAGAAATGCAGATTCATAGGCACGCCAGACCTCCTGAACCCAAAACTTCTGGGGATGGGACCTAGCAATCTCGTTTCATAAGCCCTCCAGATGCATAAAGTTTGAGAACCACTGTTTTAAGTCATTTAAGCCTTACAACAACCTTATGAGTAGATTTTATTTCTCCCATTTAAAGACGTGAAAGAGAGGCAGAAAGAAGTTTAAATAACTTGTTCAAGGACACATAATACAGATGGGCTTTGAATCTAAGCCACATAAATTCAGAGCTCTGCTCATAACCACCACACAAGGCTTGGGTCCCAGGAGAAGGTGGTGCAGGGCATGGAGGAAGGAGCTGTAAATTCCCGAAGGGGGGAGGGTTTAAGGAAGGTATTATCAGAGCTGGATTTGTTTTTCCTTGACAAGCATTCAGTGAGGATTAACTGTGCAATGAATCATATTAGATATTATGGATATTTATATATATGAGTAAAATATAGACCTTACCTTTAAGATTCTTATAATGAATTAGGGGGAATCCAAATGTTAATAAGTATCTGGAATCTAAAATACTTTGAAAGTACATAAGAAGCTCTAAGAGGGGAGTATTGAGCATATGAATACATTTTAACATAAACTCAATGAAAATTTAAATGTATGAGGAGGAAGTCATTCCAAGCAGAGAGACTACTGTGTGCAAGATTCAGATATTTGAAACAGGATGTTCTTGCATTTACTGGTACTTTTGTATATTTGACCCATTGGCATTAGTTTTGTGAAGTCTAAACTTGTCTACATTATGGTAAAGGTTAGAAGTTCCTAATTTAGAAGGGGGAGTTTGTGAAACTAATTGCTCCTTTTTTGTTTGTTTTAATCTTGGGAGCCAAAAATTGTCTTGACCTGTTTCTTGCTTTTATGTGACATGTAAGTGAAGATGGAAATGTGCCTTAAACATTTTTGGAGCAAATAATCTTCCAATGGCAGTGGGAGATAATGTGGCTCAAGAGGGAAAGAAATTCTCATCAATAACTAATTGAGCACGGGAGTGTACTGCTAGGGATTTTATAGAGTAACTCCTGTTCTGTAAAATTTGATAATCTAGGGGCGCCTGGGTGGCTCAGTCGCTTAAGCAACTGCCTTCGGCTCGGGTCGTGATCTCAGGGTCCTGGGATCGAGCCCTGCATGGGGCTCCCTGCTCCGCGGGAAGCCTGCTTCTCACTCTCCCACTCCCCTGCTTGTGTTCCCTCTCTCTCTGTCAAATAAATAAATAAAATCTTTAAAAAAAAAATTGATAATCTAGACCAGGGTTGGTAAGCTTTTTTTGTGAAGTGCTGTATAGTAAATATTTTTGGCAAGAAAATAGCCAGAGACCATATGCAAACAAATGGAAGCATCTGTGTTCCAATAAAACTTTATGAAAAACAGGTGGCAGCTGGGTTTGATCTGTGGGCTGTAGTTTATAGACTCCTGATCCAGATTCCCACGTGACTCAGAGTGTAGATGAAGGCTGTGGAGTAGGCCAGGTGACCTCAGGATGTCTTTTCTGGTGCTGTATTTCTGAGGTTGTTCATATGTCTTATATGAGTAATTGAGAAAGAAAATCTAGATCTAGTTTTCTAAATCTTCCTTCTGCTGGAAGACAACATTATCACCTTTATAGCTTTCAAAAATTTTTATATACAAATTAAGAAGAAACATTGAAGAGACTAATTTATTCCCAGAGCCAAGGAAGGAAAGAAAGGTGGCTGCTCCAGGGTGTGTTTCTTTGGCACATTTCTGACTTGCCAGTAACATAGAAGGAAAGTGAACGTTTTTTTTCCTCTTGAAGACCCCACACAAAGTGACTTCATGGAAGTGTTTCTCACTACAAAGAAACAATTAGTATTCAAATGTATCTTTAAGTTTTAAAATGAGCACATAAATAATTCAGTGTATAGAAATAAACTATGTATATACTCTTGCTGCATACTCGACCATTTAAAACAGAATTGAGAAATAAGAGAAAGGAAGGGTAGTGGTCTCTCTCTCTCTCCCCCTTCTCCCACCCCCATCAAATAAATAAATAAAATCTTAAAAAAAAAAAAAGTGGGGGTGGGGTGTGCCTGGGTGGCTCAGTCGGTTAAGCATCTGCCTTCAGCTCAGGTCATGATCTCAGGGTCCTGGGATCGAGTCCCGCATCGGGCTCCCTGCTCAGCGGGGAGCCTGCTTCTCCCTCTCCCTCTGCTGTTCCCCTTGCTTGTTCTCTCTCTGTCAAATAAATAAATAAAATCTTAAAAAAAAAAAAAAAAGGAAGGGCGGTGGTGGTATGGCAGAGGTGGCAATGGGTTTCATGGATTTTGAGGTGGTAATAGCACGTTTGCCACTTGGCCTGAAAGTCTGGAACATCAGGTACTGTGACAAGGGGAAAAGTCACCACTGGGTGGTCATCCCCTGCTACACACCATAGAAGGGCCTTGATTTACAGAAGGGACCAGTAAATACCGGGGGGTTACAAGGCTGGCTGAGGAGAGCCGGCAGGAGGCATTATATCCTAGTGGCAGAGAAAGACAAGTGTTAGAGTGTTTGGGGAACAGATTAGTCATGGGCGGCTTGGGCCTGGAGGGGGCTTCATGCAGCATTTGCGTGGATCTCAGGAAGAGCAGGGTATGGAAACGTAGAGAAATGCAGGGAGCAGAGGTGATGGCCAGGGCTTGGATACAGAGGTGAGAATGTGTACCGTTCGCATAGTAAAAATTGGACAGTCTGCCTGACTAGAGCAGAGCATATCTAGGACAGAAGTGTGGCAGGGTATCATTGAGGGTATCATCCGCTGGGCGCGTTGTGAGCACTCAGTGAGACCAAACTGTATTTTTTAAATAGATATTTTATTTAAAAAACAAACAAGGTGATATGTAAAAAGATGTTTTAGGGAGATAAATCTGATTTGTTCTAGAGGTCAGAGTGTGCAGGGCGGCAAGTAGGGTCATTCTGTTTTGCAGCCCGAGATAATGTCATGGTAAGGGCCACGCAGCATTTAGCAAAAAAATAGATGGTTTATTTTGAAATAATATTTGAATTTTTTTTGAAATTTTATTTGTGGGGAGGAAAGAGGCCATTACTTTTTTTTTTTTTAACTTTTCCTCTTGAAATAAATTCAGACTCACAAGTTTCACAAATAGTACAGAGTCCTCTTAAAACCTTCATCCAGCTTCCCCAAATGTTAACATTTTATGTAACCACAGTACACTTGACAAAAACAGCATTCATAGTCAATTAACTCAAATATAGACCTCATTCGGAGTTTGCCCATTGTCCCACCAAGGTCCTTAACCTAGTTCAGAATCACACATGGCCTTTCATTGCGTTTCCTTTTGTCCTCTCCAACCTGGGGAGAGCCCCTCAGTATTTCTTGGTCCTTCAGAGCCTTGACAATTTTTGCAGAGTTAAAGGCTTACTTACATTGAAGAATGCCCCTCGATTTGGAGTTGTCTGTTTTCTCATTGAATTCAGGTACACAGTTTTACAAAAATGCCATAAAAGTGCCTTCCTCATTGTATCCTTTCAGCGGGCAAATGATGTCAACGTGTCTCATGATTGGCGATAGCTTTTATCACTTAATTAGGGTGAGATCTGCTATACTCCACTGAAAAGTGACTCTTTTCTCCTCCGTACTTACTATCTTGTGAGAAGCCACTTTGACACTGAGCAGATAGTCTGTATATCACCCTTGTGTCCACTAATTTCAGTATCCGCTGATTTCTTTCTTTCTTTTTTGTCTGCGATATTTAGTACTGTGGTATTTGCCTAACGGTGATCTTGTTTTCCTCCTCTTGAATTTAGTAATTGGAATTCTGATAAGATCTGTAGGGAAGATCTTGTTTTCCTCCTCCTGAATTTAGTAAT
This sequence comes from Mirounga leonina, assembly GCF_011800145.1. Classification (NCBI taxonomy): domain Eukaryota; kingdom Metazoa; phylum Chordata; class Mammalia; order Carnivora; family Phocidae; genus Mirounga; species Mirounga leonina. The sequence continues at coordinate 38,452,885 of NW_023270451.1, read as the reverse complement.
TGGAGTTCTGATAAGATCCCCACTCCCTCCAGCCTGCTTGGCCCAACATTTATTAATTGAATCATTTATATCAGTATGGACTCATGGATATTTATTCCATGGGTTGTAGTGCAGTTCTTTGATTATTTTGCTGCTCAGAGTGTCTCGGTGGGAATATCTTCATGTTGGTGGCTGTGGAAAGGGTTCATCTTGGAGTCCAGGTGTGACTGGGTGGGTTGATATTAATACAAGTAGGGAATCCAGTGACGAGTGGAGGTAAGTAAGCTTGCTAATTTAACTATTCTAAAATCTTTAGTGACTTGATTCCTAAATTTTAGTCTTTTCTGTGATTGCATTAACCAGAAAAGCCCACTGTGTTAGGCAGAACTATTGTCTTGCTTGTAAACGCAGCAAGAAGAAAGATTTTCTCAAGAACTGAGTAAAAAGTTGATGACATGTTGGAGTTTGTTTCTGTTGTACCTATTTTGTATATTTCCCCAAAACCTGCTGGTTCTTGCTGATTTATTTTGGTAGGCCGGCAAGATTTTGAAATATTTGTAAGTATTCCTAGAACCCACTTCAGTTTTCTACTTTAGCTTTTAAGTGAGGCAAACATGTTTATACTAGAAGAGCGTCCTTTACTAATGGGAAGTAAAAACTAAGTTTAATGCTGTGAATGCCATTAAAAGGGTATGACTTTTCAGAAAGTATGTAGCTTCTTCCTTTTCTGCAGACACGAAGGTACCTTGGCTTAGGGCTGTGTCTGGGATGGGGTAAAAATAAAACACATAACACAAACAGGGACGAGGTGGGATTTCCAGAAACACTGGCCCTTTGTTTTACACGAGGCAGACTTAGAAGCTCAGCCACAGATCCCAGTGCTTTCGGTCAAAGGACTTGTATCTGTACTAGGTTCTGAACTCAGCGGGGCCTGTGAAGGAGGCAGTTTGAAGAGTTCTCCAGGTCTCATAGCTGAAGTGGATGATGAGAGGTTCAAGCTGCCAATTCCAACCACTGATTTGTACAGTGGTTACCCATTAGAACCACCTGGGGAACTTGGCAGAAACCGCCCAGGTCCCACTCCTAGAGGTTCTAATTCTGTGGTCTGGGGGTGGGACGTGAGCTCCTGTTGGGTTTTTCTCTTCAGTTTCTCGGATGGCTCATAATTTATATCCAGGGGCTGAAAATCACTGCATCTAGTGCTGTTTGTGACTTCTTAATGCAGTGAGATGCACTCAATTTGTCATGTTACTCTTAAATCATCACAATGTATAAATGACAACTGTGGAGTAGTAACTACAGATGGGCTTGGGCTGCAAACTTGGGTAAATTTTTTAACCTCTTGAAGTCTAGTTCTGTCATCTGGGGAATAGAATTAATAATAGTACCTACCTGGGGTGCCTGGGTGGCTCAGTCGTTAGGCGTCTGCCTTCGGCTCGGGTCATGATCCCAGAGTCCTGGGATTGAGCCCCGCATCGGGCTCCAGCCCCGCATCGGGCTCCCTGCTCCACGGGAGGCCTGCTTCTCCCCCTCACACTCCCCCTGCTTGTGTTCCCTCTCTCACTGTGTCTCTTTCTGTCAAATAAATAAAATCTTAAAAAAAAAAAATAATAGTACCTACCTCGAAGTTTTTCACAGATTAAGTGGTATGTTGCATGTAAAATACTTAGCACAATCTGTGGCATGTAGAAACCCAATTATTAATTAATAGCATGCAGTGTATTACAGCAGAGTGGTGGCTTTGGAATCAGTCACTTTCATTTCAGTCCTGGCTCTGTAACTTTCCAACTCAGGGACTTTAAGTAAATTTCTTTCTTTCTTTCTTTCTTTCTTTCTTTCTTTCTTTCTTTCTTTCTTTCTTTCTTTCTTTCTTTCTTTTTTTCTTTCTTTCTTTCTTTCTTTCTTTCTTTCTTTCTTTCTTTTCTTTTCTTTCCTTTCTTTCTCTTTCTTTCTCTTTCTTTTCTTTTCTTTCTTTCTTTCTCTTCCTTCCTTCCTTCCTTCCTTCTTTCTGGTGGGGGGGAAGTGAGGCAGAGTGAGAGGGAGGGAATGAATCTTAAGCAGATTCCAAGATGCAGGGCTCGATCTCACAACCCTGAGACCATGACACGAGCCAAAATTAAGAGGCAGACGCTTAACCGACTGCACGACCCAGGAACCCCATATAAGTAAATTTCTTAATTTCTCTGTCCCTGTAAAAATGAGAATAGATGGGTGCAGTTACTATTATGGGAAAGTGCTATAGACAAGGGAGGTGCTCAGTAAACATTTCTGCCGCTTTCCCTTTCATTCCATTTTTCTTAACCCTACACTGGGCAGTAGAAAAATACAATTTTGAGAACATGACTGACGGTGTGGCAAGGCTATGCCGAGAAGGTGCTATTACATATGGCTTTGTGGCAGTGACTGACTGGTGGGAGCACATCCCTTGGAGCCCTGAGGACATTGTGGTGGGCCTGAGCCACAGCCAGAGCTTGGGGGAGAGTGGTGGCGCCCTGCCCCATGCTTCCCTTTTAGCAGTTGGCTCCAGCTTGTGTAATGCCTAACTTGTGTTGCCGTGTAATTCTCAAGCCCACATACAGGCTGGAGTTTGGTCCCTTTTACCTTGTTCAAGCTCTGATTGAGCTAGAAGTGTATCCTGGGGCTTAAAAAGGACTCATAGTCTTAGACTCATAGTCTTAGAACTCTGCTGGACAGCCTGCTCCATCACAACCCTTATTGTTTGAGCTGGTAGTCATCTCTTTACATAGGGGCCCTCTGGTAACTTCGGAAGCTTGCTGGTTTCCTAGGATTGTAAGAGAAGCAGGTGTACTCATTCCACTGTGATGTCTTCATCTTCTACTTGATGGCCCAGAATAGGGAAAGGGCAATGGCTGCAGGTGACAGAAAGTCATGTCAGGAACTGAATTCTCAAGGCATCAATACATTTGGTAGTTCTTGTTGGTTCCTCTTTGAAATAGACGCGGTCATACTTTTGTGGGGATTGAAATGATTCACTCTTTCTCCTTTCTCTCTCCCCTTGGCCACCTATGTACTTTAATTCAATCTAAGGAGAGTATTAAGGCATGCCCTTTAAGAGCTGATAAGAAATGTGCTGTAAATCTATCATATAGTATAGTAAGATATTTTCACTGACTCTGTAATGAGTTCTATGCTCGGTTCAGACCCAGCATCTTGGACCATTATAATTTAACTTTAGTGGACACCTAACTTTAAAAAAATGAAGGTAATACATGATTGCTAACCAATTACCCTTTTGAGTTATGCCATTGTTTGTTTCTGGAAGTTCATATGTGAATATTAAAGGGCTGCAGTTTTCTAATACATGTTTAAAATATGAAAAATATTTTCCTAGAATCATTTAGGGAATCCTTTTCCATGGTTCACTAAAATGGAAAGGAGAAGAAATAAATTTGAATTAAAATCTAGTTTCATTTGTATTGTTACTAGTCTTCTCTCTATGGTAGATATATGTCTTTCATGAAAGTATCATTGCATGTAGCCGAAGTAATTCTAGGAAATTGGAAATAAAGGGGGAAAAAAGCATTATTTCACCTGGACATTTTATTATGAAATATTATGGTGAGAGCCATTTAAAAGAGGACACTCTGTATCACTGGGAACAGCCATCCAAGATTATAGAGTAAATTGATAGGAAATGAAGATCAAGTAAAAGAATTCATGGGTTTAAAACATGTTCTTTAGCTCCTATGTGTTCTGATAAATGGATTTAGATGAGGAATAGTATCACATTCTTGTGTATGTTTCTGGAAGTTCCCACAGTGCCTGGCAAGGAGCTCAGTAGGTGCTTTGTAAATGAGAAATGAATGGAAGTTCGTTGCTACCAGAGGGATTAGATGAAGCCTTGGAATGCTCAGAGGAGAAATAAAACCAAGGGATTCAAAGAAGGGACAAAAACAGCTGATGACATATTAGGAAAGAATATCGAAACAGAGAGGGGTGCATTTTTAAGGGTGTTCTTGTGACACTCTTTCAAGTAAACGCTGGAGAGCAATCCTTGAGGTGATTCAGAGCAGTGATTCTCAGATTCTTGTAAGGTGGCCCTTACCGTGTTCCTGATGACAAAGATTACGTAATTTCCTAATACCTCTTAAAAATCGAGGTCGTGGATAGTCTGTTCCATGTTCTTTTTTCTCAAGGTCTTTGACACTTGCTATTTTGGGTCAATACCAACGACTAACAAAAAGTGGTCTGTAAAGCACATAGTTAGGAGAGCTGTTTTAAGTTTAACACATCAGAACTTTACTGAGTTCTGCAGGGAGCTCTGTGGTTTCCTGGAGCCCAGCGGAGGTTGAGAGCCACTGTCCTAGAGTTAGTGAAACAGAGCCCTCCTGGGACCAGGTGAGGGAGCGCTTCACAGGAGTTTCTGACAACAAATGTAGGTGTTGTGTTCTGGAAAAGGCCGTTCTTGTTGTGTTGCCCTTGCCGATTCCCTGTGGGCTAGTAGCTTATCTGTCACTGTTATCTAGTCAGCATGGAAGAATCTCATGGCTTTATTTACTCACCTTACCGATCTTTTGAAACTAGCCATCCACGGGGAAGTTTCTGTGAAGTACAATTGTGTGAGTGTAACACTAGTGCGGAGACAGCCAGATTTAGGTTGGCAGCTGAAAGAAAGGAAGTGGTTTGCTTTCTTTTGTGAATTTGCCCCTACCTAGTTCTTGAGAACTTGTTTCTACCTAGAAAGCTTTTTTTTTTTTTTTTTTTAAACTAAATCATGTGAAGTAGTTGCTTTCCTGGGCTGATTCAGGCAATTAGATGAGTAATAAAGACTGTCAGTCCTGGCCTGCCATATTGACTTTTAGAAGTCTATTTAGGGGGAGAAAAATCACTTATGATGATTCATCTTCAAATGATAAAGCTAGTGCATATGCAAATTTTAAATTGTTTGGTATTTCAATAAGTGAATATATTACATAGGCTCAGACGACAGAAGGCTTGAGAAGGGCCGATTGGGAGTGTGTATAATACCACACCAGAAGGGGTGGGTGGATGTTTTATTTTAATACATGGGAATTAAAAATGGCCTGTCTACCTTTGTAAATTTCATTTTCTTTGAAGCCTTTGCAAATCTTCAGCAGAGTAAACCAATTGGCATCTCTGGAGAGAGTTTGTATGTTTCTTTCAGTCTAAGATAAGTAATAGGGGAGCCATGTGGAGTGGGGAAGATGCAGAATGGGAATTGTGCCTTAGATTAAGATTTGGTAGAAGGTTCAGATGCTGGAAGGCGATGACTGGCAGGGTATGTTTTGTAGTTTAGCCAATGATTTTGAGAAGTGGAGGCGGCAGACTAAAAACGATGGGATCTCAAAAGACAGCAAGCCTTGGAATAGAGGTGTAAAGAGCTTTTAAACATAGGTTGGGAGCTCAGTAAATGTTAGTTTCTCTTTTCTGTTCCCCATACCACAGTGGGAAATGATAATAGTTTTCTATTGTGCTTAGGCATATGTGGGTGATGGTGCTGCCCACTGGATCATTAGGTATGAAAAATTAGCTCCTACAATTCAAATCATTCAGCAAATACTTTCTAAATTGATACAGAGATGTAAATATCTATAAATAAATGAATAGCAAAGTAAACATTTCTGTGCAAGGTTGTATGCTAGATGCTGTGAAAGCAAGCACCCCCTCAAGGAGCTTGTGGATTTAGTTGGGGCAAATGCACACTTACTGATGACCAGCAATGCAGAGCATCCAGAAGCTGCTACATGAATAGTACAGAAAAACAGAGCTGCAAAGAGGGACAAACCCCAGTGGACCGGGGCTTCACCCAGGGGGCGACTCCGCTAAACCTGGACTTCAAAGTCTGGTGGGATTCAGGGAAGCGTCAGCAAAGATGGAGGGCTCTCCAGTGTGGAGAATGGTGTGAGCAGAGGCGGGTATGAGTGGCGAGCTCTTCTGATGAGGAGATCTTGTCCTGTAGGGAGGTGGAGGGAGAATGAATACTGGAAACCTGTTGGAGGCAGATGGTGGTGGTTCGGATGGACTCACCTAAGCAGTAAGAGACCCACTGTAAGGCAGGGGGACAGTTGTTCAGTTGAGGTTTGCAGGATGGCTTGCAGGGGCGTGACCAGAGGTCAGGGAAATCCACGGAGAGGCTGAAGCAGCAGTGTAGATGTATAGTGATGGGTGTCTGAGTTAGTTGGTGAAAGAGGAAATGAAAAGAAAAGGAGAAACAGAATCAAATCACATGGAGAATAAAATCACAAGTATGAAAACCTCCATCTTCTCATGGTACTCCTTAAAGTTGTAACCTTTCGGTTGGGAGCTGTTCAGATGGAATAACCTGTCCCATTGGAATGAATGTTGACCAGATGCTTGCACTGAGTGAGAATAAGGACATGAATCCTTTATGGCCCATGACTTGAGATTTAATCACATTTTTTGGTTTGGACAACTGCTAGACCTGCCTCATTGCAGACATTGTCCCTGCTGGTACAAAGATTTGTTTAGTTCTAATTTTTCCCCTCTTCTTTCTTTTAAAATAGACTCTATCGAGAAGAATTTCCAATCCATACCTTGAACACACTCCTTCCCAGGTATGATTCTTTGCTCTTACTGCATTTTCTGAAACAATGATTTATGAATCCTGATGTAGAAATCTCTAGTTATAGCTTTTCCGTCTGCCCCTGGGCACACTGTCTTCTTCACCTGGGGATGACACAGCTGAAGTTCTTTGAAATGCTCTGATCATTGTGTCATGGTACAAGATGTTCATCAGACAGGAAAAGAAATACTGTCCCATCTCCCAAGTCCTTATATGAATGTGTTATCAATATGGTGGAGTTAAATATATATTTTTTCAATTTGCTGTCTTAATAGAAATGCTGTATTTTTAAAATAGTGGGTATTTTACACTAAGAACTTGGTGTAAGAGGGCATTATTTATATTTATAGTTATCTATTAGTAGAATATCTATGTTCATTGAAAAAAGATGGGGAAGCCTTCATTGTGTTTAAAAATAATTTGACAAAGAGTTCCTTTTTTTTTTTTTTTTCCTAAAGAGTAACAGGAGGCTGTGAGCGTTGTGAGGTCTGAAACTTTTTGGCCTTGTTCACTACTGTATCCCCAGAATCTAGAATGGGGTCTGAGAGCCGCTCATTAAATGGTTTTGAAAAACTAAGTGAATGAACATTGATACCTTGTCAGGACCCGTCAAGGGTGAGCTGACTTGTACCTCTTTTAGGGTAGTACTTTTTCTTTTCTTCCAAATTTTTATTTAAATTCTAGTTAGTTAACATACAGCGTAATAATGGCTTCAGGAGTAGAATTCAGTGATTCATCATTTGCCTAGGACACCCAGTGCTCATCATGACAAGTGACTTCTTTTTTTTTTTTTGAGAATTTTTTTTATTATGTTAATCACCATACATTACATCATTAACTTTTGATGTAGTGTTCCATGATTCATTGTTTGTGTATAACACCCAGTGCTCCATGCAGAACGTGCCCTCTTTAATACCCATCACCAGGCTAGCCCATCCTCCCAACCCCCTCCCCTCTAGAACCCTCAGTTTGTTTTTCAGAGTCCATCGTCTCTCATGGTTCATCTCCCCCTCCGATTCCCCCCCTTCATTCTTCCCCTCCTGCTATCTTCTTCTTCTTTTTTTTTTTTCTTAACATATATTGCATTATTTGTTTCAGAGGTACAGGTCTGTGATTCAACAGTCTTGTGCAATTCACAGTGCTCGCCATAGCACATACCCTCCCCAATGTCTATCACCCAGCCACCCCATCCCTCCCACCCCACCCTCCACTCCAGCAACCCTCAGTTTGTTTCCTGAGATTAAAAATTCCTCATATCAGTGAGGTCATATGATACATGTCTTTCTCTGATTGACTTATTTTGCTCAGCATAACACCCTCCACATCGTTGCAAATGGCAAGATCTCATTCCTTTTGATGGCTGCATAATATTCCATTGTATATACATACCACATCTTCTTTATCCATTCATCATGACAAGTGACTTCTTAATGCCCATCACCCATTCAGCCCATCCCTCACCCTAGGGTAGTACTTTCTGTCATCTGACTTGGTGCAGTTTTTGTTTTGTTTTGCTTTGTATACAGTTGCAACATGTTAAAAAATCATTTCCTGCCCTTCACATTTTCTCATCAGGTTGTGTTTAGGAAGTGATAATATTAGGGAAGTGTAAGGATGGGGTTGAAATGTTCCCTGTCAAGTCATAGTCAATATACTATTAGTTGGTTTGCTTCAAGAGAAGATATAAAATATTCAATAGGTGCAAAATAGTGTAGGTGCAGAGTTCACCAAGAAATAAGTAAACAGATATAGCATGCATTCCCAACATATATTAATTTTAATGAGCATGAAGACAGTTCATTTTCATTTAGCTTTCTTTGTGAAGCAACATTGCACTATGGAGGAAGGTACCAATTATAGAGATAGGAGGTAGGATATAAAGTAGGACATGGACCTCTTTAGATCTAAGGAATACCCTCCATCCTCTAAGAATCAGAGATGCCTATGGGTGAATTAGAAGATAAATAAGGAGGTTAAGTAAAATTTTTATCTGCTAGGTGGAATCGTGATGTAGATGAAACCAGGATGCTTGGAATTAACGATGAGCGCTGCAGCTGAGTGAAGCTTAAGAGTGAAGCAGATAGCAGCCTATCACATCGTATCACAGAGTGAGATGTTCACTAGATAGGAAAATGTTATTTTCCCATCTTCCAAGACTTTTACATGAAAGCATTATCAATATGGCAGAGTAATATGTAATATAAATATACTTCAATTTGCTGATTGATAGAAACTATTTTAAAAAACATATTTTATTCTGGAAACTTGGTATAAAAGATTACTTATAGTTAAAGCAGTTTATTTGGAAAATAGTTACTGTAGCTTAATAGCACAAGTGGACCAATAGCAAAAATAAAATGGGTAGTAGTTGGTCTGTAGCTACGTAGGCTAAAGTGTTTTTAAACTTAGGGACATGGGCATGATTTTTTTATATGGTTTGCTATTGGCAGCTCACAAATTGTCATATTATTCTAAATTTATGGAGAATATTTGTCTTTTTCCATTTAGATTTATGGAGAGAATTCTTCTTGTGCAGGAAGAGCATTGAGGAATATTATTATCGTTCAGGCAACTGACCTGATAAAGGACAGAGTGAACCTCAAGGGATTTTACAGGTAACACAGTTTTCTAACACCTTGTCAAAAATGCTCCTTGAATAATAATAAAAAAAAAAAGTGTTGAAATCATAACCTTGATCACAAAGAGCTGGGCTGTATCAGTACTGGGAGGATTTGTTTGTTTGAAGTGTCTATTTGGGGTACTGATGGTGATTTTTCTCTTAAACTCAGCTGAATATTTGTTGACAGTAGACTCCTAGTTCTGAAGTTGGGGTATGGAATCTCCAGGTGCAAGTGGATGGGTTCCTGAGAGAGTCTCTGCTCTGCTTCCTCTGAAATGTGATGTTTTATATATTTGTACTGGGTATGTGCTGCACTGGGACTTCAATAAGCCTAGGCGCCTTCTTCAGGGACCTTATCAAGGTTCTTTGAAATACTCTTGGGAGATCTGTGGGAGAGGGAATTCTGCTCTAACTTGCCAGGGGAGGATGAGCCCCTCCTTGGGCGCTGCAAGGAGGGGGAAGGGCAGGTGGCAAACATTTGGCATTTCTCCATCTTGGCTTGTGAATAAGGGCAGAGGTATAAAAGGAAATGGATGGGCTAAAATGGTCAGTTTTAAAGTATAGCTGGACTAAGAGAATTGTCACTTAGAAAGTTGAGGACACATGTTCTCATTTCATGGAGCCATTTAAAGAAAAAACAAAAGTGGATTACTATACCAAACAATCCCAAAACTAAATTATAAAGATAAAACAAAAAAAATTTATTATCATTTTTTCTTACAGAAACGAGATTGCGATATACCATAAAGAATAGGAAGAGTACTCAGAATAAATGACACCAAAAAAAGTAGGAAAGGGGCACCAGGGTGGCACAGTCGGTTAAGCCCCTGACTCTTGGTTTCAGCTCAGGTCATGATCTCATGGTCATGAGATCCAGCCCTGCCTCAGGCTCAGAGTGGAGTCTGCTTGAGACTCCCTTTCCCTCTGCAACTTCCCCCCAAAATAAATAAATAAATCTTAAAAATGGTAGGAAAGATTCTCAGAATAAGGACATTCCATTAAGTTAACTAAATTTAGCTTTATCACAAACTCATTATAATATTCCTGTTTTTTCCATTTGTCACAGTTGGGAAAAATTCATGGCCTGGATTTGGGGGATAGTGGATTTGGGAAAAAATCATGGCCTGGATTTGGGGGATAGTGATTCCTAACCTTTTTGAGTAAGAAGACCTCCTTTTCATTGAGACATGACTTAAAATGCACAATTCTTGAGGGTACAGCTTGATGAATTTTTTATTATTATATACACCTATGTAACTATTATCCATACCCTAGATAATTCCTTAATATTCTTTTCTAGTCACTATCCCAGGCTACCAACTACTTTCTAATCAGACTCTTGGCAGAATCTGTTTTCTGAGGCACCATTGAGCAAGGGTGGGAGGGAAGGTTGGGAGAACTACAATGAATTAATACTTTAAAATCCCATATTAAATTTTTTAAAAGATTTTATTTATTTGAGAGAGAGAGAGTTATACAGAGCACTAAAACAGAGGGGGAGGGGCAGAGGGAGAAGCAGGCTTCCCGCTGAGGAGGGGGCCTGATGTGGGACTTGATCCCAGGACCCTGGGATCATGACCTGAGCCAAAGGCAGATGCTTAATCAACTGAGCCACCCATGTGCCTGAAAATCCCATATTAAATTAACCACATTAGTACATATATAGGTTTTGAAAAATATTCCTAGGTTAGACATGATCTATTCTGTTGAGAAAGCATGTTTTTGTATATATGGACTTATGAACTTCTTGAAAAAAGCTTGATCCCCCACCCCCCACCCCCCCCATAAACAATTCATAGCCCAATGTCTGAGAACCTTCAGTTTAAAGCCCGGGCCAACTAGACATGACAGGTGAGAAGAGTGGTTGCAGTCCTGGCTGGACCACTTCACATAGAGCCTTTTTAATTTTTTTTTTAATAGATGATGGTATCAACTTTAAACCTATCTTTTTTTTTTTTTTCATTTTTAAAAAATAAAAACTTGTTGGATATGACTTTGGGTCTAGTCGTGAACAGGCTCCTATGATGCTTTTTAGCTACCACATAAGGCTGTGTGTAAGATGCGTCATTGCTCTCAGTTCCTTTATGTGGTCTCCATGGATATAGATTGAAAAAAGCATTGGGAGATGTACGTTAATGAGGTTCATGGAAAAGAACCATCCATCCAAGTTAGAACACATTTAGGGTTCAGTGGGAGTAGAATGGGGAGAGAGCATGTGCTGTGCTATTTCAGATTCCCAGTGGTCGGGCCAGAACTTCATCTTTCATAATCTAAGGATTGATGAGTGCCCTGGGTCTAAAGATAAAGTGCTAATATGATTGCCTAGGATGAGTCATTTTCCTTTGTCTGGTAGTAAATTGAGGTGAAGTGTTCCCCATGTCCTACATGAGAATTACTTTCAGAACTTTAAAATCTTTTCTATTCCTTTTGCACTATAGGAAAAATCATACTGGTTTCTGAGACTTCAAGTAAGTCTTTAAATACCATCACCCCATTTACATTTGAGATTAGGGTTCTGTCTGCAGTACCATGAATGAATTGCTAAAAATGCAACTAGAGACAGAAGGAAACCAGGAGAAATCAAATTTTCAGCTCAAAATATTGGAGCTGAGATAATGTTTAATGTTTTGTTATAGCAGTCACCTTGGCCTCGTAGCTAATCACCTCCATATCACAATGTTCCTGCCTCGTATTGCAACTCCAGTTAGATCTACATGTACTCAAATGGTTTCTGGATCCAGTACAAGACTGAAAATACACTGTGAGTAAGAACTGGGTGTTCAGATCGCTCCCTTCCATCTCTCCCTTTTCTTCCTCATTGCTCTCCCCTAAGTCCTGTAGGTTTAGGTACGGTAGCTGGATTGCTGCAGCCCTGGTCAGCAAGCCAGGGGAGTAGTTCAGCGCAGAGGCCCTCACCTCATGCTGTTGGCTTTGGCGATATTAAGGATAGTGTTTGTCCCTATTCCTAGTGGGGTTTTCCCTGGTGCAGATGGATTGTTGAAGGAGATTTGAAGCATAACTTAATCAAGTTAGAGGTGGAGGAGAAGGGGATCACCAGCAACTGAAACAGTAGCTTGCTGGCCGGGTTGGGGGCTCTGATGAAATATATTGTCACAGCAGTACTCTGGCCATATGTTTAGTGTGTGGACTCAGCCCTCTTCCCAAGATAGAGTGAGCCCTTCCCAATGAGAAGGTAGAGCTGGGGGATTGGGGCTTTGTGGTCACCAGTGTCACCTGGGCCCCGTTCAGCCACACTGCACCCAAATCTACACATTAACCGAATCCCCCAGGTGCTCCTAAACACAGTTTTGAGAAGCCCCAGTCTAGGAAACTTCTTCCCCATCACCTGTGAGCAAGGCAGACATACTCGTCCATCTAGCCACCTTTTGCAATTTGGCAGTTTGGTTTGCCTAGTAAATGTTTGGTTATGTCCTATTCCGGGTGGTCAGACACTGAGAGCAAGTTGAGGACTGGATTGTTCTTAGAATAAGGATTACGATGATACAGTGTTTTAATCCATGGGATAAAAGTGCTTTACAAGCTCAAAGATGCTGGCTAATTGACAGAGGGGTTGAGGAATTAATTAACACTTTGAGCCTTTAACATGAAAGGTCTCTTACAGAATTAGAATATTGACGGTTTTGTCTAATTGCCTAGTTTATTGTGATCTGTTTTCTCCTTTTTCAAAAAATATCCGTTTATTTGACAGTTAATCTTTCTAATGTCTTAATGCTAACGCGCAACTAAATGTGTCTGGTATTGCCTTAATTGCCTTAGAGTATCTTTCAAATAGTGACACTTCACCAAAAAAAAAAAGTGATGCTTTATCAAAAGCTGGAATATTTGTTCAAATTTCTCAGCAGAGGGGCGCCTGGCTGGCTCAGTCTATAGAGTATGCGACTCTTGAGCTTGAGGTCGTGAGTTCAAGCCCCATGTTGGGTGTAAAAACAGAAACAAAAACAAAAAGCAAACTCAAAACCACAAAACAAATACCTCTGAAAATGTAGTACCTCATGGCATTTCTTCATATTATTGGTCACTGTGATTTCTAGATATTGATGACTATGACCAGTCACAAAAAATAAGTAGTATTTTTCTGTTTTAGGAATAAAATAAATGTTGATGTGTTTTGGTCCTTAAATATCAAATATGGAATAAAGACAGCCATTTACACGATACGTCTTTTAAAAAAAAAACATTTTAGTGACGTTTTCATAAGGGAGAATGATTTTCAGTGAAATTTCTTCAAATGAAAACCGTATTTCAAGAAGTTGTCTTCTTCTGAGTTTCCATCTGAGGCTGATAAAGATGAAAAAGTAGGCATGAAAATACTGCTTGTGATACCCAGACTGGGGCATGCTTCAAGTATAGTTGTGTATTTTAAGACAGATTACAGGGGATATTTTTGTGTATGTGGTTAGCGGAATCCATCACACACATCTGGGTTTATGAGTTTATGATCTAGGCTGCTTAGCTAGATTGCTTAGATGATATTAAAAAGAATAATGGTCATATTTATTGTTCTTTGAGACAAATTTTAGGATTTAATATGTTTGGAGAGTGGCAAACAAAACTCTTTACCACTCACTGTGGTCCTAACTTTGTGTAATCTTCTTGGAGTTATTTTGTTCTCAAAAAGACTAGATAAAAATCTGTAAAGGGTTGAACAAAAGTTTATCACCATCACCTTGATGCTTGTCTTACCAAGGCAGAAGCATTATATTTATATAATGGATTGCTAAATTTATTCCTTCATTTGTTCAAACACATGTTTTGAGAACTTGCTATGTGCCTGGAATATTCTAATTGTTGGGGTTTAACAGTGAGCTATATACATAGTCCCTGATATCCTGAAAATGATTCTGAAGTGAGGAAAGCAGATATTATTCATTCAGAAGGATGTACAATTACTACAATTACTAGGCGATTTGAAGCAAAAGTATAAGAGGGTATGATTCTAAGTTTTCTTATGGAAGTGATACTGGGCTGAAATTGGAAAGATGAATAAGAGGTGCCTGTTCATTTATTATTGAGTCCCTTGTTTAAAAAAGCATGAAAAGGATGATATTAATGATCAATTCTTGGGCAAATGAGTGGCAACACTGTCTTACTATGAATGGCTTTCCTTTTGTTCAGGAGGAGCTGTGTTGGGTCAGAGCTGGTAGACTGGCTTCTAGAACACTGTCCTTTTGTCCAGTGCAGATCTATGGCCATAGGGGTCTGGCAGCTCCTACTGGATATGGGAATTATGTTATCAGGTCAGTATTACATGTTTTGAAAGCATGGAAGCGTTATTTTATTAAGCTACCAGAACAAAATTTACGTTGATTTTCTAGAGGATGTTACAATCTGGATGGAAATTGTTTTCACAGGTAAATATTTGCATTCTCTCACATTTTATAAACGAAAGTGACCAGTCATCTTTTGATTAATTCTCACACCTTTTGTAAAAATAATTAGGTACTTGCTGATGTATAGACTACTACGTCTAAGAGTCTTTCCCTTACCCTCTTCTCTACTCAGAAGGCTGCTCACAATTTTTTTTAATCAGTGACATCTTTAGTTGCTCTAAATGTGTGATTTATCTAGCTGTACTTAGAATAATTATCAGAAACTGATTTTATGAGTGGAATGTTACGCCATTTTAATTAATCATGAACAATTAGAGATATGACCTATGAAAATTAGCTGTTTAAACAGAACACAAAATTGATGTTAACTAGCAACTAAAATAGATGGCAGATAGCACTTTTCTTAGTTGAGCCCAGGGAATTAAAGAATTAGAAGTTAAGCAATCTGGATTCTTAATTTAGCTTTATCATGCAGGTGCTAGTTGGTCACTAGGAAGCCCCTTTGTCTCCATAAGTAATAAATATTGAGAGTCAGAGAGCATAGTAAGGTTCAGAAAGGTATACCCAAGTCCCAGTGTAGTACAGATGGGAATGTAGGTGTAATTTCAGTGAGTTGTTAATACCTAGCGCCTGATATTCTTATTTAGAAAAGTGGTAACTACCTTTGAGGAATGTTACCAGCTTGCTTGTGAGGTTCATGTTTCTGGTGAGCAAAAAAATTTGTGTCAGTGTTTTTTTGGATAAGTCTCTAATTCTTGATTCCTTTTAAAACAGCCTTGGTAGCATTGACACTTTGTGCTAGGTAATCCTGTTGTAGGGGCCTGTCCTGTACATTAGAGGATGTTTAGCAGTATCACTTTTTCTACCCACCAGATGCCTGTAGCACCCTCTAGTAGTGAGAACCAAAAATGTCTCCAGATACCGCCGAACGTCGCTTGGGTGTCACAGTTGCCCCCAGTTGAGAACCACGGTTTAAAACTTGAGATAGTGTTACATTTGTGTATCGCTCAAGTAATTAAATATATCCGTTTGCTTTGAGACACACAAGAAATTCTCCCCACTTTTTGAATTGTTACTGATTTCACCTGTCTGTGAAGCAGAAGAATCATAAAATATATATGAATATGCTGGCTAAAGCCTCAAGTAATAAAAATAGGTTGGTCATTAAGTCCCTTTTAATTCAATGGGATTGTGAACATGAATGGACTTAGAATATATAATTATAATCCTACCGCTGGGTTCTCCCTAATAATTAGTAGGGCTTTCAATTTATTATTTGGTTTATGACTCACTAAATAATAGACTTTAAAAAAATAGATCCTCCCCTTTTTGTTTCCAACAGTGGACCAGAATTTATACTTTCAAGATACCTATGTTTTCTACCAGTTTTCTTCTGATGAATGTAGCTACTTGTACTGTGAATTTGAAAGAGAAGAAGAATGGCAGAATGGTGTCAAACTTTTACTGCAACTTGTGCCTCTCATTCCTGCTAGAGCGGGCATCTGTGAACTGTAAGTAGATGCTCTTTTGTTCTAATATAAAATTATTCTCACTTAGAGAATATTTCCTGTTTCTAGGCACTGTGCTCCACTCTTTAAGGTCACCATCTCCTGTAAGAGATAGCTGTCCCGTTCCCATTTCTCAGAGGCAAGTTCAGAAAGGTAAAAGGAATGGCTGGAGACTAAATCCAGCTAAAAAATGGCTGAAGTGGTATTCAAATCCCAGAAGTTCATGCCTTGCCAGCTACACCATGCTGCGGCTAATTTAATCATCACTGTGTGAGTTGTGATCTAAATTAGGAGTAAAAATGACTTGGCTTAGGTTGAAATAAAATAATAACTGACATATTATCCGCTCTCCAAATCGTGACTTTCCTAAGAAAGAGCTCAACAGACCTTTCTGAAAATAAGCGAGAAGCAACATTTGGCAAATTAAAACACGTGAATCACTATCACATGAAGATAGTGAATCACTATATGATTAAAATGAATTAAAATTCATTAGAGAAGGCTTGGGAACAAGGCTTGAGTCATGAGATGGTGTTGTTGATATGTCTTCGTCTCTCCACGGAATTCATGATAAGCTTATTTTGGAATAATGAATTTCAGATTAAAATTTTCCGTCAATAACTTCTCCATATTCAGTTTTCAAAATACGTTCCCATACTGTGGACTCTCAGGTCTGTGAGATTAGCAGGGCAAGTGGTGTCATTTTTATCTCATGGATAGGAAGGTAGGTTTCAGGAGAAACACCTACAATCATCACAAAGATGAGTTACTCTTAAAAAAAACAACAACTGGACAGTTAATCCAGGCTTTTAGAAAAGAAATAAGTGTTAGAATATTAATGAGATACTGTGCTAATAGGTTGATTGTAGAAACACATCTTAATGTCAGGAACTACGCTAACTGCTTTATATTATTTCATCTTCAGATGAATTCTAGAAGTTACTACTATTGTTGCTTTTTTATAAGTGAGGAAAGTGAGGCACAGAGGCCAGGTGGCCTGTCCAGGGTCACATGAGTAGTAAGTGGAACGTTAGGGTTTGAATCCATGCCTGGGTGACTCTAACAGCTACTCTTCTAACACCTGCCAGAGTGTGATCCAGGAGTCATTCCAGCTTCCCCTCCTAAGACAGTATAAACAGAAACTATAAAAATGTTAGACAGACTCCGAAATGGTTATGACTTTCCCACCACCACCTCGCATAGAGGACCTTGGAATGGTAAAGCAAAATTCAAACGTAATTCTTCAGAAACAGAAAATGTTCTTTAGTATAAGATGCTTTTTTTTTTTTTTTTTAAGATTTCATTTATTTATTTAGCAGAGAGAGAGATAGCGAGAGCAGGAACACAAGCAGGGGGAGTGGAAAAGGGAGAAGCAGGCTTCCCGCCAAGCAGGGAGCCCGATGTGGGGCTCGATCCCAGGATCCTGGGATCATGACCTGAGCCGAAGGCAGATGCTTAACGACTGAGCCACCCAGGCGCCCCTAGTATAAGATGCTTTTAATAGAGGTGAGAATTTCCTGAGAAAAGTCAGAGAGCATTTTAATAAACTTTAACAAGCTTTCCAAGAAGGAGTGTGTGCTTTGGAAGCTAGAGATGACTGTGCCTTGCCTTGAGGCCGGGAGACTGGCCTTCTCTAGCAGCTCTTCTTTTTTTTTTTTTTTAATTTTTTTTATTGTTATGTTAATCCCCATACATTACATCATTAGTTTTTGATGTAGTGTTCCATGATTCATCATTTGCATATAACACCCAGTGCTCCATGCAGTACATGCCCTCTTTAATACCCATCACCAGGCTAACCCATCCTCCCACCCCCCTCCCCTCTAGAACCCTCAGTTTGTTTTTCAGAGTCCATCGTCTCTCATGGTTCGTCTCCCCCTCCGATTTCCCCCCCTTCATTCTTCCCCTCCTAGCTTCTTCTTCTTCTTTTTTTTTTTTTTAACATATATTGCATTATTTGTTTCAGAGGTACAGGTCTGTGATTCAACAGTCTTGCACAATTCACAGCACTCACCATAGCACATACCCTCCCCAATGTCTTATCACCCAGCCACCCCATCCCTGCCACCCCACCCCCCACTCCAGCAACACTCAGTTTGTTTCCTGCGATTAAGAATTCCTCATATCAGTGAGATCATATGATACATGTCTTTTTCTGTTTGACTTATTTCACTCAACATAATACCCTCCAGTTCCATCCACGTTGTTGCAAATGGCAAGATCTCATTCCTTTTGATGGCTGCATAATATTCCATTGTATATATATACCACCTCTTCTTTATCCATTCATCTGTCGATGGACATCTTGCCTCTTTCCACAGTTTGGCTATTTCTAGCAGCTCTTCTTAACCATTTCCTGTCCTGCACGCAGGATGGAGGTGTCCAGTCGCATGGGCGTACACGGGGTACCAGGGCCATAAGGGCAGCTGAAATCAGCTTGCGGGCAGTCCTCATGATTTCGCTCCACTGCTTTCTCCCTGACTCAGAGAGCAGATTGGAATGCCACTGGGGGAGATGACCTTGTTAGAGGAAAACCCTGAGTCCACTCTAGGTTCTAAAAATTACTTTCAAAATTCGATTCCTAATATTAGTTCCAGATTACCTGCAGTCATTTGTCACATCGATCACTAAACACAAATGGCATGCATCTGGAGTTGAGAATCACTTGTGCCTTGTTTATCAGCAGGTATTTTATTGGTGGTGGTACATTGGGAGTGGTCATTCCTCTGGGGCAGTTGTCATTGGGAAGCTATGGATCCATCTGTCCCATATTATAACTACTAACTATAAAGGATAAAATTAATGAACCACTGTGAGTCTCAAAAGGCAGGAGATGGGTGTATACACATATTTAATATGTGTATATAATATACAAATAAATAATTTTTTTCTGTGCTAGAGTTACAAGCAAACCTCTAAGCTAGGGTAAAATTTTTGCTAAACTTTGGAAAGCCAAGGTTTAGGTTATCCAGACTTGGAAGAAAGTATGGTCGGAGAGGAGGTGCCCAGGGACACTGTCCTCTTCCAGCTGTGATGGCTCAGCCTTTCTGGGGCTCGATGCTTGTGATGCCCGTGGGAATTTCTGCTCTCTGGTGATCCCCATTCATTCTAACCCCCCATCTCACACCCGTTTACTCCCTCCTGTGCTGCTCTTCTTCCTCTGCCTCTTTCCTTATCTGGTCAAATTCTACCCACCCCTCAAGGGGGAGCCCAAGTCCTACCTTGACCCCAAAACTTCCACAATGTCTCCAGTTCCTGTCAATCTGACTTTTAGTAACTAATGGCTCTTGCTGTTTGCATCCCACAATTTTTCCATTCTTCTGTGTCATTCTTCGTCCTCTGCTGTCCATTCTGCTCTCTTAACCCATTTTTATCTGTTCTGCTGAAATGGCCTCTAAAGTCGTTTTGATGCATTAACTTGCATTGTCCTTTCACGAGCTGAAAATCCCGTCCTGTGGGTCGTTTTACTAGCCTTTTTGATATTTGAAGGCTATTAAGGTCTGTGTATGTGGTTCTGCATTAGGTCCCTCTAATTTGCTGTCTTCTAAATCTCTGTAAAATTATGTGAGGAAGCTACTTAACATCTCTATGTAACGTCTCTATGTAAACACAATTCTGTACAAATGTATTTTTTTAAAGTGGATTTTTTTTTTTTTCCATTTAGAAAAGAATGTTTAAAGCAGGACGGCAAATGGAGGTGTTGCAGGTTTCTGGGCTAATTTGAGGAAAAAAAATTCCTATTGTATACAAAAAAGCTTTTACATCCAAACTGAGTAGATAATTTGAAAGGAGTGTCGAGGGTACTTTCTCTGGGAGAAAAAAATTACAGTCATGGTATTTTATTCAAACTGAAAGCCAAATCAAGTCATCCAGAATGGACTTTTTTCCAACTCTTTTTTTTTTTTAATTTTGTGTGTGGGGGAGGTAGATTGGGGGTGTGTGGTTGGTTAGAAATGCTGAAGTAACAGCGTAGGGAGAGGCAGCCTAATAGTGCCTTTAGGACTAGTGAGAAATGGGAGGATTTACTCTGTGAGGAAGCGGCTATTTCAGTTGAACCACCTTTACAGTGGCTGTCAGCTTACCAGGGGTGGGAGCAGTAGGGCTCTGAATAGACAGAGTCTATGAACCTCGAATACACGAAACTATATTCTCCAATTACAGGGCAGTTAACATTTAAGCTGTTATTTAAAAAGTTCTAGAGGATTGCTAAAATGTAACTCGTGCTACACTCAGACATGTAAAGAAAAATGTGATGTCTTCATTTTTCCTCTGAGCAATCTATTATTTATTGTCCACATGAGCCTCCATCTTGCTAGGTAGCTGGAAAGAAGGAAAAGAAGCCCATAATTTTAGTCTAATCCAGTTAAATTATTCTAATAAGGTAATTTAAAAGGCTGTGGAGCATATTTTGGTAAAAAGGTTCAGTCTGGGCCCACTCCCTCTTCCTCAGGAAGACAACCTCTGGTATGTGGTGAGTGGTGTGGGTCTCTTAAGCCTGGTAGAGGAGGCTCTCCTGTCAGGGTGGGCTCTTTCCCATCCCCACTGATTTTGCCTAGTGGATGGGCAGCCACTTCCCTAATGATCCCTGAGGTATAACTGGGGTGTTCTCTTGGCATCTGCTGTGGAGCCTGGGGCTGGTACAAGTTGGGTTTGTCTATCCTGGCTGGATCAGTGTCTGTTGGTCCTGCCTGGCTGATGGGCCTTCCTCTGTACCTACTGGTGTTGCCAGTGCTCCTGAGGAGTCTGGCTGTGGCTTCCACAGATAGTCCATTCAGCCACTTGACATCTGTTGAAACAGCTCCCTCTCATGGCATCCCAGCCTGAGTTTTCCTGATTCTAGTTATTGAAAAAACAAAACAAAAACGTGTTCGTTGTTGTTACTCTTACTTAGCAGTGCGCTTAATTGAATGGTATCTTAACCTTTAGATTCCTAACTAACCAACTCTAGGGAAAGCTCAGTCCAGTGGGTTAAGGTGAATTTATTAGCCGGGCACCTGGGTGGCTCAGTCGGCTAAGCGTCTGAGTCTTGATTTCGACTCAGGTCATGATCTAAGGGTTGTGAGATGGAGCCCTGCATTTGGCTCTGCGCTGGGCGTGGAGCCCACTTAAGATTCTCTCTCTCTCTCCCTGCCCCTCCCCTCCATTTCCTCTCTCTCTCTCTTTCCCTCTCTAAAAAAAAAGAAAAAAGGTGAATTTATTAGCATTCATTATTTCATGCTCTAGACAGAGACACAAAAGGGTATTTGAGGTAGATGGAACAGCGTGCAGGGCATGAGGTTAGGAAGAGCGGTGGCATGTCGAGGCAGTACAAGGCGCCTGGATGTGGTGGGAGCAGTGCGCCACGGCGAGAGGAACTCAGCCTTTGAGAAGGGTGGGGAGCACGTCTCACATGGATGCAGGGCTGTGTAAATCCATGGGGAACACAAGCAGTATCTTTACACTGAATAAAGAAAATGACCTAACTGTATCGTCGGTTCTGAAATAAATAAAATACAGTTTGTTACTTGAAGTCACGGTTAACATTTTTGTCATGTGTTTGCTTAATCAACATGTACAGAGTTTATGGGTCTGTGATCCATTTCTATGTAAAAGGGGTCTCCCTACTTAAAAAAAATGGGGAAGAATTGGCGTAGTCACTTGGCCTAAGCTGGCCTGGCAGGGACAACAATAATAAAATCAATAGTAGCAGTAATGATTAACACTTCTTACAACTGAAGTTTGAAGTTACAGATGAAGGAGCTGAGGCAAGGCGGGTTGCATAACTCGCCAAAGGGACAGGCCTTTGTACTTGGTGGCGGTGACGTAAAATGAAGGCAGAAGGTGACTTGGAAGTGACCTCTATGGCAGTGGTTCTCAACCATGATCCTTTCAAAAAGAAGGAGGCATAATCTGAGATCTACTGAGTCAGGCTTGGGATGGAGAGCTGAGACAACCCTATCAGTACTTAATGCCAAGTTCTAAAGGGGAGGCTAATGTACACCAAAGTTGAAGTCAACAGTTCTGTAAAGTCAGCCATACAGAAAGAGCTTGGTTAAGTGATAGGAAATGTGAATGTTAATTAAATCAGAGTTGTAAAATACTATGTAAAGAAGTCAGATTAAAACCATTATGACGAAGATTTTATCAAGCATGGTACTTACCACCACTTGGCTGACACTCCTGAAATTCCGTACATTTAGCTTCATAAGCATTTATATTTGGAAGGGAGTCCGGAGTCCTTAGATAATTGAATTTGCTCCTCTTAGCTTTTAGGTAAGGAAAAGGGACAGGGAGAAGAAGATCTGGGAAGAGGCAACCACCCATACTCTTCCTCAACAGGCATTAACTGACCATCAGGTTTGTGTGAAGTACAAGTTTGTGCTTGGCCCTGTGGGGATACGACCATATGTAAGTAATGTAAGGCCCTTTATGAGGCCAGCATTATTAGGACAAAGTTCAGAAAGAGAAAATGAATGTGAAAACCAGGAACTTTCCCAACAGGGGCGCCTGGGTGGCTCAGTCGTTAAGCGTCTGCCTTCGGCTCAGATCCTGATCCCAGGGTCCTGGGATCGAGCCCCGCATCGGGCTCCCTGCTCTGTGGGAAGCCTGCTTCTCCCTCTCCCACTCCCCCTGCTTGTGTTCCCTCTCTCATGCTCTCTCTCTCTCTCTGTCAGATAAATAAATAAAATCTTTAAAAAAAAAAAAGAATAAAAGAAACTTTCCCAACAAATATTAGTAAATGGTATCCAGCAATTTATAAAAGTGATAATACATCATGAAAAACAGGAGTTTATCCCACGAATAAAATGATGGTTCAAAGTTTAAAAATCAATCAGTATATATAGTTCACCAGATTTAGTCTAACAGGAAAAACTGTATGATAAACTCCATAGATACAGAGAAAGCATTTGAAAAAATTCAGTATCCATTCAGGATAAAAAGTCTTAGAAAACTAGGACTATAAGGAAACTTCTTCAATCTGGTAAAGCTTACATAAAACCTATGGCTTACATCATACTTAATAGTGAAAGACTGAATGCTTTCCCACTAAGGGAACAAGGCTAATAATCTCCTTTTAATTATTTCTCTTCAACACTAGTCAGTGCAATAAGGCAAGATAAAGAAATAAAATGTATACAGATTAGAAGAAAAAATAAAGCCACCTCTCTCTGCAGATGACTTAATTATATAAATAGAAAATCCCAAGGAATCTACAAAAAACTTACTAGAACTAATAAGCAGGTTTAGCAGGGTCACAAGTTACAAAGTCAGTATACAAAAATCAATTCTATTTTTTATGTACTAGCACAAAAAACACTGAAATACTCAGGTACATATCTAAAAAGTGTGCAAGAGCTGTATGTCAAACACTTCCATGAGTCTGATGGAAAAAAAAATCAAATAAGACTTAAATAAGAGGATTGCTCCATGTTCATGGAATGGAAGACTTAATATTATTAAGACCTTAATTCTCCCCAGACTGACATATCTTTTCAATGGCAGTCATCTCCTTGTCTGTTGGCCTTACCATATCTACATAATAATAAAACCTACTTTGGAAACACTGACCTCTGAACAGGGAGCATCTGGTGCTTAGTCCTCAGACTTCTTTCTCTGCTCTCACTCTGGCTGTGCCCTCACTCAGTCCTTTATTTAATATCCTCCTCACGGTGGTGATTTCCAAAATTCAGATCCCTGTCTCCCCTTGGCACCCTATGAACGCTAATGCCACCACCACCTTCCACCCTGTCACCTCCATTCCTTTATTGTCCTTATTCTGCCTAACTTTGCCTTGTCTACCTGACATGTTTAAGCAAGGTGAGAAATCCATTGGCATCCTTAATTTCTGAACTGGTGCTGAATTAACATCTTTTAAGAGGGAGATCAACTTCAAGTCCACTATTCCTATGTCCCAAACCTACCTTTTATATTCCTGACTTTTCCTAATTAGATTCTCATTTTATGCTCTTTGGGGAAGAGGAAATAAATACTGGATGAGTAAACATTTTTTGAGTCTTTCTCAAAAAAATTTTGTGATGGAATTTGGCATAAGTTTCGTATTAGGATCTTAGGTGAAGAAAGTTTCCATTTACTACTTTAAATTTTACAAAAAATGCTATGAAATCAGCTGGTCTTAGTCTTTGTTATTACTCATCACCCCCTCCCCCAAGGAAGCACTAAGCCCTCCAAAATTTCCATTGTTTACAGAAAAGGCTTATTCTAGATGTGGGAACAGATTGCTTATTTTTATCAGAGTACATAATTATTTAAGAGTAGTACAGGAATTTTAACAGAAGTTGAACTTTTAGGCCTGGTTGTGCTAGCATTTGAAATGTAGCTGTTTAATTAAATATTAACTATTAATCCTCAAATCTTCAATATAAAATGCAAAAATATCAATAATAATTTTATTCAATTTTGATGAATGTGTAACTATATATCCTGGACTCAGTGAAACCTGTCACATTCACATTTTACTAATGTTTGGTAAATGGCCTCTGTAAGCACAACTAGTAGCCTGATCCTGTGAAAAATTAACTTCCCTTTAGAAGGTTGAACAGAAGGTTGTATTCATGATATCAAAGATCACAAGAAAAATCTAATTCTCATTTTTCTACCAACCCACTTTTTCTTTTTTGTCGTAAGAATTTGCTTTGTTATGCAAAATAGGTGTGTCCAGAATATAGATGTTAGAGAAGGTGAGTGTACTTTCTTACTCTCCTGGGACCAGTGGGTGTTAGATGTGGTGGAGATTGAGTCTGTCCTGGAGGAGCATTCTCTTTGGCAGTGTCTAGGACTTGATATCAATGATTTCAAAGAAAGAAAAATATCAAATCTGGCCCAGGAAATATTTCTGCAAGAGAAAGGCCCTGAAGTTTCCTTGCCTGACAGTCAGCAAGTACAGAACAGACTCTGTGAACTGTGACATCGTCCGCTGACTTAACATCATTTATTCTCAGTTTGGTGGAGGGAGAGTCTCTCTTTCTGCTCAAGACTCATTCTTCTCTCTGGGCTGAGGGTCCTACCCCTCCTTGGAGACTTCCTTTTCCTGCTTTCTCATATCTCTTTGTTGGCTCTTTTCTTTCAGCAAACAAATGATTCCCTCAATCGTAATAACTGGAAACCACCCAACCTTTGATTTTATATCCTCTTCTAGTTACTTCTCCATCAATCTCTGTGTTTTACAGCCGAAGTTCATAGCCCTCAGCACAAAACAAAATCTCTTTAGCAGTATCAGATGAGGCCCTGGCTGGTCTGGCCTTGGCTTTGTCTCCTGCCATTTCCTACTTCCTTGCCCTGGTAATCCTGCTACAATTCCAGGGCCACTCCTTATCCCTGGATAGTGGTGTCACCCCAAAAGTGATATTCTGGATATCACTTCTCCCAAGAAGTGGCCTCTGACAATCACAGATAAGGCTAAGTGACTCTCACTTGTGTTGGCAGAGTTATTTTCAAGATGGATTTTGCCAAACCCACTGATTGTTTTGTTTTCTTTTTTTTTAAATACAAACAATTTAACTTTATTGAAATTAGGAAAAAATACACCTCAGAAGCTACATGTTTCTCTGTAGGAATGATAATCTGATTGTGGCAAAACTCAATATTCATGCATTCTTGAAATTTGCCCGATTTTTCTTCTTTAGCCCATTAGATTTCCTGGTATATTATTATCATAATTTGACTTGCCTTTTCCTGTGTAATTTGTGTATATTTTTCAGAAATGCTGATTAATGGGCACCTGGATGGCTCAGTTGGTTAAGTGTCTGACTCTTTTTTTTATTATTATTATGTTATGTTAATCACCATACATTACATCATTAATTTTTGATGTAGTGTTCCATGATTCATTGTTTGCGTATAACACCCAGTGCTCCATGCAGAACGTGCCCTCTTTAATACCCATCACCAGGCTAACCTATCCCCCCACCCCCCTCCCCTCTAGAACCCTCAGTTTGTTTTTCAGAGTCCATCGTCTCTCATGGTTCGTCTCCCCCTCCAATTTCCCCCCCTTCATTCTTCCCCTCCTGCTATCTTCTTCTTCTTTTTTTTTTAAACATATAATGTATTATTTGTTTCAGAGGTACAGGTCTGTGATTCAACAGTCTTACACAATTCACAGCGCTCACCATAGCACATACCCTCCCCAATGTCTATCACCCAGCCACCCCATCCCTCCCACCCCACCTTCCACTCCAGCAACCCTCAGTTTGTTTCCTAAGAGTAAGAATCTGTCATATCAGTGAGGTCATATGATACATGTCTTTCTCTGATTGACTTATTTCACTCAGCATAACACCCTTCAGTTCTATCCACGTCGTTGCAAATGGCAAGATTTTATTCCTTTTGATGGCTGCATAATATTCCATTGTATATATATACACAATCTCTTTATCCATTCGTCTGTTGATGGACATCTTGGCTCTTTCCATAGTCCGGAGAAAGGGGAACCCTCCTACACTGTTGGTGGGAATGCAAGCTGGTGCAGCCACTCTGGGAAACAGTATGGAGTTTCCTCAAAAAGTTGAAAACAGAGCTACCCTACGACCCAGCAATTGCACTACTGGGTATTTACCCCAAAGATACAAATGTAGTGATCCGAAGGGGTACATGCACCCTGATGTTTATAGCAGCAATGTCCACAATAGCCAAACTATGGAAAGAGGCAAGATGTCCACCGACAGATGAATGGGTAAAGAAGATGTTTTGTTTTCATATGGGTGTGTGCTGTCCGTGCATCTCTTATTTGTGGGATCGTGTTTGAAAGATTCCTGTATAGTTTGTCTTGGTTCTGTTTTTTCCCATGCCCTAGAATTTCATCAGCCTCTAGCAGAGGTAGTCTCAGGTCCATCCTAAATACTGCATTTCCCTCCAGTCCCTCCAAACCAAACAAATAGCACAGGACAGCTCAACATCAGCCCGGCTTTAGGGGTTGGTGATGGTGGGAAGTAGTGAACAGGCCTGCCTGACATCCCCCTAGAACAGACTCTTCCCTGTTAGAATTCTGATTTGGAGAGGGGCATGTTCCCCTCCCTCCTTGGGTCCCAATCTAGAATATCTCTGTTTGATGTGAAGGTTGATGTGTAGTGCGTAGGCAAGAAGCACTCAGACACAAACGAAGCCCCTGGGAGAGCAGTAATAGCATTTTACATGAAAGCTGACTGAGGCCACAACTCCTGTTACTAGGTTTCTTTGTAACGTGCAGCTCAGTGTAGTGTTGGCACGAGTACGTCTGGAAAGTCATGGATAACCGCTCAGCGGGTTTGGCTTGTGCCAGTTATATGCAGTCTCCACCTCTTGAACTGCTTGACTCCAAATCTTTGCAATCCCAACAACCATCCAATAGACATTTAACACATTTTCCTAAAGGATCGATGTTATGCACAGTGGTAGCTCTTGGCAGCCCACATACGCTGTTCAGTACTGAGACATAGATGGACAGACAGAATTCATGCACTTTCAAAGTATCAATACACAAATGTAAAGTGGTATTATTTGGATAATATTTCCATAATAAAATGCCTCCAGTTTTCCACCCTGAAATACCATGAAACTTCTTTCAGTTAAAAAGGAAGTAGGGTTTTCCAACTCCAAGATGGTGTTGGTTCCTCTTGAATCTTAAGGCACAAATATTTTGGCCAAAATCTGGTTGAGAAGTGTGGGTTCTGTCTCTCATATAGAAAATTTATGACAAGCTTTATTTTTAAGAACGTCACTGGAATAATCTCAAACCCATTATACTAATTCTCATGAAGGCATTCTCACTAAAAGAATTCTGGGAGACCCTGCAGGGATACCAGTTAAATCCAAGTTGTTAGAAATTACACTGGGCCTGACTGGTATCAAACGAATTCCATTGCCCAGATAATGGCCCCCAGGTGCTGCCTCCTGAGGTTCTTCATTGGAGCTCAACACTATGTGACTATTTGGCTGTCAGAGCTGAGAGATGTTCTTGAGTGGGGATTTACTGTTCTTTTCTGCTGCAGGATGAATTGTGCAAATGATTGTCAAATGATTGGCCAGGTTGTAAACTATCACTACATCTATACTAGTTATTTCTTAGAAGAAGATGAGGAGGTGGGGTGATCCTTGTACTGTTATTACTTTATTTAAGATACTTTCAGAGTTAGCACATCTTTGGTATTTGATATAAGAAAGTCATGGTTGGATTTGAAAGACGAGAAGGTCACTGAAAGACGGAACTGCTGCAGGGAGCTGGGAGAACAATGGAACAGCTCAGGGAAAGCGTTCTTGAGTAAAAGCAGGGTCCTTCAGTTGAACTGACTACAGATAACAAGCTAATATCTTATGCAGTGGTAGTCTTGGGATAGTGATTCATAGAGCATTCCTTGAAGTTTCAGGTACTCTGTTAATTTATTCAACAGTTATTTATTGAATGCCTCTTATAGACTTTCTATAGGTTGTGTTCTAATTGTTGGGGATATAATCAGGAACAAAACCGAAATGTCTAGTCCCACAGAGCCTACAGTCTAGTAGGGGAGGACAGACAATTTCCTAAATAAACAGATTTAAGTTGGTTAAAGATAGAAAACTTCATGAAGATACATAAAGTAGGAAGTGAGGGATATGTAGATAAGGGTCAGGAAAGAAGTTGACAGAGACTTCAAGGCTGTGAGGCAAAAGTGAGGTGGCTATCTGAGGGAAGAGTGCTAGGTTAAAGGGATAGCTCGTGCAGAGGTCTAAGATGGAAGCATTAAAGTTGAAGCAAATGTGAAGGGGGGGGAGAGTTGTCAGGCACTGTGAAGACTTTGGTTTTATACTGAGGGAGATGGGGAGTCATTTGAGGATTTTGAACAGAGGAGGGACATCATGATGTGACTTACATGTTAACAAGACCACTCTGGGGCGCCTGGGTGGCTCAGTTGGTTAAGCGACTGCCTTCGGCTCAGGTCATGATCCTGATGTCCCTGGATCGAGTCCCGCATCGGGCTCCCTGCCTCTGACCCTCCCCCCTCTCATGTGCTCTCTCTCTCTCATTCTCTCTGTCTCAAATTAAAAAAAAAAAAGACCACTCTGGCTCCTGGGTAAAAGATTTGATGGCTGGGACAACAGTGGTGGTGATGGTAGAGGTGGTGAGAAGTGGTCAAATGGGAGATACACCTGGAAGGTAGAGCCGATAAGATACCTCTCAAACTACTGAAGACATCTGCCCACAGTACCCGCACTCAGGACTTTCTGCTGGAGAATTACTGGGCCTGCCTTGGGCTGTTGGTAAGCAGGGACCTTGAGAAGCAGCCATGGGAATTTGTAAATCTGTGGTGCCTGCTGGGCCAGAGCTTCCTGCTGGCACACACACTCTGGGATGGGTCTTCCTTCCTGGGGTCACTGCTGGTCTCTTTCTGTCTCATGTCACTTGTCACTGCCATTACCTGCTGATGCCAGCCGGGGTTTCTCCGCTTCCCTTCTCTGAACACTGACAAACCACACGGAGCTTCTCTCTTCCTCTCCTGTTCACTGATCCCCTCGAGTAATAATGGGAAACTAGGCAAGTATTAGAGTTGATTCTTTCCTTTATTCCCCCTTGCCCTGTTTCATTACCTGTTTTGATCTGACATGGGAGAACTTTGTCTTCACTGGATTGCACTGACATGTATTTACATACATAAAATCAGAATTTATCTTATTTCATAAAAATACGTTCGTTGGGGAAAGAGAGTCTGGTATTTTTGGGCATTTTGGCATAGAGCTGGGGAGGGGACACAGTGGTGAGGAAGGAAGGAGTGATGAGGTGTGATCCTCCCCTCTCTCTAAGCTCTTTCACTGTTTGCCTGTTACCATCAGAGCCGCTCCTAAGACCTTACTCTACGCCAGGTCAGATGCAGATGCCGGCCAGTGCAGGGCCGGGACGGGAAAGGAAGAGTATTTCTGAATTCTAGAGTTTTCAGTAGGCTGTAGGATAATCCCTGAAGGTTTGGACTCTGAGAGGAGCAGGACCAGGTCTCAGTTTTAGAAAGATAATCCTGGTATCTATGGGAGATTGGCACAAGAGGAGAAGCCAGGGACAAAGAAGTTGGTTAGAAGATAGTAAAAATAATTTGTGCAAGAGAAGGAGAAGGCTTCAGTTGTCAGTGAGGCTTAACAGGGGGGAACTGAAGGAAACAGAGGGAATGGCCACAGGGTGACCATGGAGCTGAGTCGTGAGAGGCGCTCATAGAACCCGCGGAGGCACGAGGCAATAGGAGTACAATGTAAGTATGTTGACTTCACGGAGCCCCTAGAAAATAAGGTTCCTGGAATTGCCCCCCAGAGCCCCTTTGAAGGCACATGGTAAAACAAGGTGAGCTCAGGGGAGATTTGGGGGCTGGAGAAAGACTTGAGAGCTCTGGTTGTGGTGATAAAAATGGGATGAGGGCTGCAGGACAGCTCTTGGGAGGTCATCTCTGTCTGTCTTACACACACTTCCTTCAGAATTTTTTTTTTTTTTTTTTTTTGCCAAGGCATGTTTTGTGCTGGAAGAATGACCGAAGGTAGTTTTGCTCCTGAACAGGGACTAAATTATTTGTCAATAAACCATCAATGGCTCAGCCATTACTCACGGAGTAGCCATTATCAGTCACATACACAAGAACTTCCCTTGGAATTCAGAGTTCCTTTCAGCAGTTTGTTGAAAACACATTCATGATGGAATCTGTGCTGGTGCGAAATACCTCATGCCTTTGACCTCATCGTTGAGCTATGTGCCGGGGTCTGAGAAGCAGGAGCCAACGTGACCAGCCCCTGCTTCGCTGCAGATGCAGACGGGTGCTGAAGCCCTTGCTGGTGCCCTCGTGCCCAGTGCGTTTGGCTCTCGATTTCCTGTCACATCTGTTCAGTCACCTCAGCTTAACCCTCTACACCTGGTTGGATGGCGTAGGTTATAAAGGGTTGCAAATCTCTTCTCGATGGAACATCATGTATATGGAAACCTCGTGCATAGATCATTTTAATAATAAAGTTCATTGTTCGAAATATGCATTTTCAGGGTAACTTGCTTTTTGGGGAATACGGGAAGTTACAACACTCCGTTCCCACTGTCTTTATATGGGAGGATTTTTAGCTCATGTTTCAAAAAGACTTGGCAGCACAGGTCATTACGGGACTTGACAACGTCAGCCCAGCTTTGTAGCCAGATCATGCAGTTCTTGTAAAGACAGTGGTTTTTCATCCACTGCTCTGATTTAGAGGGTTGTTGTTGTTGGGGTTTTTTTCTATAAAAGGTTTTAAAAACATAGAAACAGGAAGCTGATGCCAGAATCGATCCGACTCGCTTTTCCCTTCTTAAAGAGCTTCTCCTTAGCCCTCCTGCCCTGCCAGGCGAGCGCGGGAGCCAGCCCACTGCAGTTACGGAGATTGAAATCAATCGGAGCACTGCCATTTTGATAACACCACCCTGCGGGGCAATTACCGGCAACCCCTCCGAGTCCACGGGAGGCGTCGAAAGGATTGCTGTGGAATAGATCTGGGAGACGAGGACATATGTATCAGTTGGCATGAATTTTTTTTTTCTTTGACCAAGCCAGGAAAAAAATGTCATTCTATAAAATTTGCTTTAAGTAGATAATTTTAGTACACCTGAAACTAAGGTAATATTGTGTGTCAAATATACTTCAATTAAAAAAAAAGGAATAGATCATTTTATATATTAGTGTATACATTTGTGTGGTGATAATTTTTTCATGAGTTCCATTACAAAGGTGATTCCCCTAAACAAAGTGATCTTATATGTTGTATGTCTCTTTAGTTATTTAGCATATGCACAATTTTCTTGGCTTCTCAACCGGGCTATGGCATTTTCTCTCTCTCTGTCTTTTTTTTTTTTTTGAGAGTTTAGAGCCTTCTCAGGTATAGGCTCTGATATTTTAAAAAAGAGTGAAGAGCGGGCGCCTGGGTGGCTCAGTTGGTTAAGCGACTGCCTTCGGCTCAGGTCATGATCCTGGAGTCCCTGGATCGAGTCCCGCATCGGGCTCTCTGCTCGGCAGGGAGCCTGCTTCTCCCTCTGACCCTCCCCCCTCTCATGTGCTCTCTCTCTCTCTCTCTCATTCTCTCTGTCTCAAAAAAAAAAAAAAATCTTTAAAAAGGAGTGAAGAGCTTCTGCTGCTATTATATTCCACATAATTCCTGTCACAGTATTAGGCCTATAGTAGACCACTTCAAAACAAATCTGTTTTAGGTAAAATTCAAATGTAGTGGGAAATTCATGTGTCAGATTTTCAAAATCTGGACTCCATTTAGGCTAGGAGGGAATTTTGATACTTAACCACCTTCCATTCACATCTGTTTATGCTTTGTGCATGCCCACATTTGTGAATCTCGTGTGTCAGAACTATTCTGTGATACCATTTGGAGACAAATACTCGACCCTCAGGATTTAATTGGTATATTGTAAAGAGGTTCCTGCTAATTGATTTTGAAGGAAGAGTTGGGCCTCAACAGAGCTAGGTCCCCTGGCATTTTCGACACCACGTTATCTGCATGGGTACTTTCACTCATGTATTAAACAATAATGCCATTGGGGTGCCTGCGTGGCTCGGTTGTTAAGCGTCTGCCTTCGGCTCAGGTCATGATCCCAGGGTCCTGGGATCGAGCCCTGCATCGGGCTCCCTGCTCGGCGGGAAGCCTGCTTCTCCTTCTCCCTCTCCCACTCCCTCTGTGAGTGTTGTGTTCCCTCTTTCGCTGTGTCTCTCTCTGTCAAATAAATAAAATCTTAAAAACAAACAAACAAACAATAATGCCATTATTTGCCATGTGTTCCCCATAACTTGGTAGATAAATTTGAGCAACCACAACTAAGAGTAAATCATTCTTTGTTTTTCAAAGGTCTCATCAGAAAATGGAAGACTCAGAAGAAAGCAGTGATGAAATTCTCGCTCGTCTAACGTCTGCGGTAAGGCATGCAGTTTTCCCTGCCTATGGGGGCAGAAAATAAGAAGGGCCAGGGTCTTCAAAGGAAGGCGTTTGGGTAGCAATGCAGAGAGGAACTTGCTCTGTAGGTGCACGTCAATGAAGGAGGCCCACATCAAGGCAGAAGGAGACATGGCATTGACTTGCTATCCTCAGTGCAGCTTCTCCAGCAAGATCATAGATATTCCTGGTGGAAAGTTCCAGAACTGTAGCGGGGGCGTGATATCTGATTTTCAAAGTACAGTATGACTTAACCTAAGGATTGTTGTGACCTGCCACACAAAGGAGAAAAGACCTTATGTTTCATTAGGGAAAAAAAAAAAGAATTACCTCAACCAACAAAAGACCAGGTCGTTGATTTCTAACGTACTAGGTTGCAGCATTATCGGTTGTTTTCTAAAGCCACTAATCAAGAGTTGGTAATTACCTTGTTAGTTGAGGAAAAGCTCATGCCCTTCTTAATAGAAAAAGCTAGCTATGGTTGCTAATCATTGAGCCCTAGTTTTTGACAGACTCTAACTATCCAGACACAATATTTATCCATTGGTTTGGCTTTTTGGAAACTTTTCTAACCTCTCCAAAGATTCTTCAGTTCTGCTTTAACTTCATTATTGAAATGGTAATTGCTGAAAATTGTGCTGGATTGGGATGTGTACGTGGATGAAACTGATCTTTCACAGAGTTTTATACACCAGGTCTTAGCATCTGCACACAGCTTGAAAGTTAAAAGTTGCCTTTCCTACCCTTCTGGAATGTAGCTTAGAAAAGTAGTTTTTTACTAAATACAGGGATTGGTGGTATAAAGCTTCATGTGAAATGGAATCTTGATAGCATGTTAAGAAAAAAATATTTAAAGTGACCTTTGCAGTTTTTTATTTAACCTTTTTTAAATTGAGGCATAAATGACATACAACAGACATTAGTTTCAGGTGTATAACCTGATGATTTTGTTTTTGTATATATATTGTGAAATGATCACCACAATAAGTCTAGTTAACATCCATCACATCACATAGTTACAGAATATTTTTTCTTGTGATGTGGACTTTTAAGATTTGCTCTCTCTTAGCAACTTTTAAATATACAGTAGTCACCATGCTGTACAGTACATACTATGACTTATTTTATAACTGCAAGTTTACCTTTTGACTCCCTTTACCCATTGTGCCGACCCCTGAACTTCTCACCTCTGGCAACCACCAATCTGTTCCATATATCTATGAGCTTGTATTTTACTATTGCTGTTGTTGTTGTTTTAAATTACACATATATGTGAGAATGTGAGATCCCATGCTATTTCTCTTTCTCTCTCTGATTTATTTCACTTAGCAAAATGCTTTAAGTTCTATCCATGTTGTCACCAATGGCAAGATCTCATTCTTTTTTTATGGCAAAGTGGTATTCTATTGTGTGTGTGTGTGTGTGTGTGTGTATCACATCTATTTTATCTATTCATCGATGGGCACAGGTTATTTCCATATCTTGGCTATTGTAGATAATGCTGCAGTGAACGTAAGGGTGCATATATCTTCTAGTGTTTTTGTTTTCTTTGGATAAATACCCAGAGATGGAATTGTTGGATCATATGGTAGTTCTATTTTTAATTTTTTGAGGCACCTCCATACTGTTTTCCAGAGTGGCTACACCAATTTACATTCCCACAAACAGTGCACAACAGTTCCTTTTTCTCTATATCCTCTCCAACATTTGTTATTTCTTGTCTTTTTGATTATAGTCATTTGGACAGGTGGGAGGTAATATCTCATTGTGGTTTTAATTTGCATTTCCCTAATGATTAGTGGTGTTGAGCATCTTTTCAAGTACCTGTTGGCCATCTGTTTGTCTTCCCTTGGGAAAATGTGTATTCGGGTCTTCTGCCCATTTTTCAGTTGGATTGTTTGGTTTTTTGCTATTGACTTGTATTTGATATATATATGACTTGTAAATATTATCAGATATATGAGTTGCAAATAGTCCCATTCAGTAGTTGCCTTTTTATTTTGTTGGTGGTTTCCCTTTGCTGTACAGAAGCTTTTTAATTTGATATAGTCCCACTTACTGATTTTTGCTTTTGTTGTTTTTGTTTTTGGTATTGGATCCAAAAAATCATTGCCAAGACCAATGTCAGGGAGGTTACTGCCTATATTTTCTTCTAAGAGTTTTATGTTGTTTCAGGTCTTACAGTCAAGTCTTTAATCCATTTTGAATTTATTTTTGTTTATGATTTAAGAAAATGATCTAGTTTAATTCTTTTGCAGCAGCTGTCCAGTTTTTCCAGTACAGTTATTGAGGAGATCATACTTTCTTCACTGTATATTTTTGGCTCCTTTGTCATACATTAATTGACCATATATGCTTGGGTTTATTTCTGAACTTTTTATTCTCTTCCTTTGATCTGTGTGTCTGTTTTTATGTCAGTACCATATTGTTTTGATTACTGTAGCTTTGTGATACAGTTTGAAATTGGGGAGCATGATGCTTCCAGCTTTGTTCTTCTTTCTCCAGATTCCTTTGGCTTTTTGGAGTCTTTTGTGGTACCATGCAAATTTTAGAATTGTTCTATTTCTGTGAAAAATGCCATTGGAATTTTGATAGGGATTTCACTGAATCTATAGACTGTGCAGTTTAAAATATTGACCAAAAAGGAGTACCTGTTGTGTGCAAAATCATAACAGCCATCTTTTTAGAAAGCACTCACTATGGACCAGTTACAGTGTTAAACATTCTATGTATTCATATATACACATACATATACATTCTGCTAAACTTCACAACAACCCTATGAAATAGGTGGCATTGTCCCTGTTTTATAGATAGGAGAGCTTGTAGAGGTAAAGTAACTTGCCCAAGGTCACTCGCCTAGAAAGGAACAAAGCCAGAATCTGAACTCAGAATTTTCTACTTCCTAATCATGTTTCCTTACCAACTATGCCTCATTTTTTTGGTAATGTAATATATTATCGGGATAGTTTCAGAAGCAGCAAAGACATGTGAGATGTTTCCTACAGCCATACCAGGAAGACAAGTACTTTTAGAGAGTTCAGGTACAAAGTGATTGGCAATTGAGCACTGAATATAGTGGTCTATAGATAGTAGATTCAAGAACAGTAACAACTTCATCAAAGAGTCTTGAACTACCATTGAAGGCAGTCAGGATTTGAACATGTGGTAATTAGGAGGACATGTACTCTAGCAGTGGGGTTTATTGTGTGCAGGTGGAGAAAGGAGAAAGGGAAAATGCTGAGTAGAGCCAACTGGTTAGAGAAGAAGCTCCTGGTTAAGAAAAGTGAAAGACTTTTTGAACAACAGATTAACAAAATGAAATAGATACATAAGAAAAAAGAAAGATGAAGGGCACCTGGCTCAGTTAGTAGAGCATGTGACTCTTGATCTGGGGATTGTGAGATCAAGCCCCACATTGGGCATAGAGCTTACTTAAAAAAAAGAAAGAAAGAAAAAGTAGAGTTGAAGATGGGGATACTGATTGAGAGGTTGCCGAATACCTACTTTATTGTGATTTTTGTGGGAACAAAAAGAAAAATGAGTTCAAAAAGGAGCATAAAGAATTTTTAAAAAATCAGTAGGACTAGGTAAAGATAGAAGAGGACTCAGAATGGAAAAATGATGATACTCTTAGGAAGTTGAGTAAAATATGTGGAAGGAAACATGGAGTTTGAACATGCTGAGTTTGAGGACAAAGAAATATAAAATATATAAATATTCAAGAAACATCTGGAGATGTGAACCTGGAGCTTAGAGAGGTCAGGGCTAAAGTTAGAGGAACCAGTCACAGAGAGGTTGTCAGTTGAAGAGCATACTTGGGAAACGTCCAAAGACAGGAAATGGAAACATGAGCATCGTTGAGTAGGAGATAAAGCTGATTGGGGGCTTCCATCTCTTGCTTACTTAAGACCAACATCCAAAACAAACCCAATTAGGCTATTTCTCTTTCTTTAGGCTAAATTTTCATGATGGAAATTCTGGAGATAAGAAAACACAAATATCTTCCCTGGGCTTGACTGAAATTTGTGATTTTTGTTCACACAGTGTAATTGTCGAGCCACTGAGGTAATGTAAATTAGGCTAAGTTGTGAATTATGTGTACTAGATGCCTATTTGGTGGGATGGGTACATTAGTGGCACTTACAGAAGAACAAGGGGACATGTGGTGTGGTATGCTGTGCTGCTTGGTCCAGTGAAGTCAGCCATTACTTAGATGGTGAAAAAGAACAGTGCTGAGTATCTGTAATAAAACACTAACCTGGTAGTGGTAGTGATGGAGAGTTTGTGGACATATCTTGAGAGATGAATTAAAATTACAAATCATGGGGCACCTGGCTGGCTCAGTTGGTAGAGCGGGTGACTCTTGATCTTGGGGTTGTGAGTTTGAGCGCCCCTGTTAGGTGTAGAGATTACTTAAAATCTTTTTTAAAAAATGAAAAATCGACTGTGCTGAATCTAGGAGGAAAGATCACTGAGGAGGAGGGCAAAATCTAAAATTCTGGGATCATTAACTAGACATTCTTACTCCCTTGTATTCCTTCTAAA
The DNA here is from genome assembly GCF_011800145.1 of Mirounga leonina. Lineage (NCBI taxonomy): Eukaryota > Metazoa > Chordata > Mammalia > Carnivora > Phocidae > Mirounga > Mirounga leonina. The sequence goes on along the minus strand of NW_023270451.1, from coordinate 38,415,436 downwards.
AGCTGATTTGGTTTATCATTCTCATCAGTTTCATTTTCTCTGTATGTTACTGCTCTCTCCCTTTTCTCATTTTCTTCAGTTCATCCAACTTTATCATAGAAGCTCTGCATTTAATGCTTTGAATAGAATTTCTAAATTCCTTCTCACAGGGTATAGTATCACTCCTCCAAGAAGTACCACTGAGCTGAAAAAAAAATTATAACCCAAATTATAAATGGAGTGTTGGCTACAAGTTCTAGAAGACCTTGAAGCAAATAAATCCCCCCCAAAGCAAAAATTCATGCTAGGATATATAATGTTTGGTGAAAGTGTTAGAGAAAAAGAAACCTGCAATGAAATTTCTTTTAACATGTCTCTAGGAACAAAAAACATGGTTATAACTGACTGCTGCCCATTGTCAGTGTCACAAAAACATCTTCTGCTCAGTGCCCAGAAGTTGTGATGTAACTCCATCAGTTTTCACATCACCTGTGAACTTGTTCTCTTGTGATTTCTAGCATTCTTTGTAGTTAAAGTCTTGTTCTCACTTTTTTTCACATTTGGGATTCTACTTTCTGGATAGAACGGATCTGGTTTACTCTCATTCACTAAGACCTGCACTAAACTTAGGCCTTTGTCTGATTCTTTACCCAATTTGTCTTTTCCTTAGAGTTCTTTTGGGAAATACTTGTTACAGAGACATGAGGAACTGGGTCTTAATAAACAGGCAGTTATCTTGTATCATCCAGTGCCCAATGGAACTCAAGGATGCAAACTTTTCAAGATGCTCTGTCTTGCTGGCTCTCCCCTTCCTCTGCTGTTGCCTGTCCTTGTGTTCTGCTTTTGCATATTTGGATCTCCTCTCCTTTGCCATCTCACCTGAAGCCCAGTCATTTTCTCTAAGGATGTGCCTTTCACAGGACTCTGTTCATACCCTTTCTGGGTCTGGGAAGCATGTAAGGTGACTAGGATTTCCTCCATTTGTCCTTGATGAATCTACACATTGGAGGAATCCCTTTTTGAATAGTAGTATCTGAAGATAACAGTGACAGCTTTCAAGATGGTACCAGTTCAGGAAGCAGAAATAGCATGGGATTTGGGTTTTGATGAATCTTTAGAAAGTTAGAATTCTCTTAAGAGATTGTGCACCAAGTTAGCAAGGTTTGGAAATAATCTTAGGTTAGTGAGAGTGGGGAAGATTCAGTCACATTTAGTACATGATGAGCACAATCCAGTGATGATTCTTACCATATGTAGAGATAGATTTTTTAAAACACTGAAATGCTAGTTTCCACTCACCCTTTTTCCTGGCTATCTGCCTCTCCTTTTCTGGGGAATAGAGAAATGGAGTGTAGTTAATCTCCCTTTTCTTAGTCTATCACAGACTCAAGCAGGCATGTTTGCTTAGAGCATAAAAGTAAGTTAATCCCCCAGGGAATGACTAACTTTCTGAATGGCCAACTGCAACAGGATCATGAACATCTTGTTACTTTATATTTCTTATCTGCGGGGAACATAAAATTCCTACTTGGAATCCTTACTTTGGCTCCACTTTTTCCAGTGGCTTAAGAGCTACTGTGTGATCTGGGGAAAGGCCAAATAGATTGAGTTTTGAGACAAAGTGTCAAGGGAGGCCCCAGAAGACAGACCTGGTTTCAAAGATCATCAAAAATGCACCAGAGGAATTGTAGCACATTTGGGGGCACAGTATTCATTGTTCTTGTTACTTATAAGGAGCCGTAGGACTCGTCAGTACCTTTCCTCATTATTCTTTAGAGCTACCCTCATCCGCTAGAGTGTCCACAGGGCCTTGGGTGTGGATCATAGGTCTCTGGGACCACTTGGACAGCTGCAGTTTTCCTCAGGTAGGATCTCACAGTGACACTTCCCCGAACCGTGATCGTCAGTACTTGAACAGGCAGCTGAATAATAGATTGCTATCCTTTGTCAATAAAAATGCTTAAATGTGTTATATCTATTGCACATCAAAATGATTTTCTTTTTTTTTTTTTTTAAAGATTTTTATTTATTTTTTGACAGAGAGAGATAGTGAGAGCAGGAACACAAGCAGGGGGAGTGGGAGAAGGAGAAGCAGGCTCCCCAATGAGCAGGGCTCGATCCCAGGACCCCGGGATCATGACCTGAGCCGAAGGCAGACGCTTAATGACTGAGCCACCAGGCGCCCAAAATGATTTTCTTCATCCTGGGAATAGATCCCTAAATGCCACATGTACACACACACGCAACTTTGTAACATTAATTACCGAGTTACCTCTATTTCCAAAGAAACCATCTGCGCATACTCAGATTATGTGGTAATCTCATTTAACTCTAGCCTTGAGAATTTGGTTTTGGTGAGCAACATAATACATGCTGTTTTGCCTACTGAAATGATGCCAGTGAGGGAACATTTATTTAAAAACATTTTTTCAAAAAAAAAAAACAAAAAACATTTTTTCAGAAAGGTGTGAATGTATAGAACCCATTCAAGAATGAAACAGGTAGGTCTCAACAAACCCCTTGTGAATAGGAGTAGAAGTGTGTGTTGGTATGTGTGTTCATGTATGCATTCATGTATATTATGGTATTTGAGTATCTCTTCCCAAGGTGAGGAAAAGCATTTTGATGTGCAATACACATAGAAAACCTAGACATTTTTAGTTAACGAGCAATAGAAATACTCCATTCAGCTATCAATTTATATATTGACCATCATGGGTTTGTAAAATGTTACCATGAAATCTTATCTGAGGGAAGTTGAAAGTTTTAAGAGGATGATTCATGAACATTTCGTATTAGTTGCTGTTTTGTGCATTTGTTTAAAATACAACTTCTTATAGCTGCTTAGAGGAAATGTAATTTTGCATCCTGAAGGCAATGTTATAGCTTTATACAATATGTCCATATGTGCAGAAGGACCAGGAGGCATATAAAAGAGTGAAAATTACTTGAGTTTTTGTTAATGATGGAATAAGGTAGATTTTGACTTAGTTCCTGTTATTTTATATTGTTGTAGAACTTAAGTATATAATGAAATTTTATGTGAATACTGGGTAGAGATAATGTGAGTTCTACTGCTATATTTGTAAATGTCAAAATGATGGTAAAGCTGATAGTGAGTTGTCATTACTGTGGGTTATGTTTGCAGTTCTCTTTTATTTATCTGACACTTGGATTGTTTGAACATAAAGACTTCGCAATTTAAAAAATTCCACAATAGAAAAAATTCCCATAATGGAACCATTCATTAGTAACTCATTATTAACTTCAGTATTTATTAGTTCCTAGGTTATTTCTCTTGTATGTATACTTTTTACAAAAAAAAAAAAAAAGACCCTTTTATTTTGTGGTCTGTACTTTTCACCAAATATGTTTTCAGTGCTGAAAAGCTCCTCCTATGGCATTTTTGTGGCTCTAAAGTATCGTGTTCCATAGATTTTTCATTATCTCCTGTTCTGGGCATTGTGGTTATTTTCAATCTTTTGCTATTATAAACAATGCAGAGATGAACTTCTGTGGGAGGAAATTATTGAAGAAACTTGCTTGCAGATGTCATTTATCAGCATGCTGTTGGTTTAAGAAGACCAAATGAGAAATGGGTAAAAGGCTAAGACTGGCTAATATTTATTGAGTCCTGACCTTGTGCAGGCATTCTGCTAACGCTTTTTGTGCACTGTCATATTTCAGTCTCCCAGAGCAAGATGTATTATTCACATTAGAGAGATGGAGTATTTAAGACAGGAAATATTGGAGTGCCTGGGTGGCTCAGTCAGTTGAGCGTCTGACTCCTGATTTCTGGCTCATGTCACCATCTCAGGGTCGTGAGATCAAGCCTCAAGTCAGGCTCCATGCTCAGCGGGGAGTCTGCTTGAGATTCTCTTTCTCTTCCTCTCCCTTTGCCGTTCCTCCCCAACTCTCTCACACACACAAATAAATACATCAATCTTAAAAAAAAAAAGTAGGAAGTATTAAGAGTCCACATTAATTTAAAATAACAGTTTAGGGTTCAAAAAGCTATTTTCCACATTGTCTTCACTTAAAATACTTCAGAGTTACTGAATAGGTCTCAGAAAGTTGGGTATAGGATTTGATTATAGAATTCTCTTCTTATTTAAACAATCTTATGAAATGAGACCTATGAAGTTACATTAAATAGTATTTTAATTTTTAACTTGTTAGGAATCATTAAATACTGGTAAACATGGCTGCATAGTTTAGCAATTGAGAAATTCATTCAGACTGGTTCTTAAGGTCTTCTGGTTCCCTCGTGTGAACTCAGAGATACGCTCTGATTTTATAGCAGGCAAATCATGTTCCAGAACTAGGCTGTATTGACAAGTTATGACAAGGCCCTAAAAAGTGTTCAGGGATAATTTTTTGGAAGGCTCCGAGGATCTGTGTCACTATTCTTTAGTAGAGAGAATGGTCCTCCAAAGATGAATACATTACTTGACACCTGCAAATATTACATTACATAGCAAAAGAGATTTTGCAGTTACAATTAAGGCTTCAGACATGGATTGTCTACATGGACCCAGTCTAATCACATGAGCCCTTAAAAACAAAGAAGTTGCTCTGGCAGGAGTCAAAGAGAAATGGCAGAAGAGAAGGTAAGAAAGAATTCCAAGCATGGAAAGGATTCAGGGTGGCATGGCTGGAAGTGAGAAGTGGGATCCCATGTACAAGGACCAGAGAAAGGTCTCAGGAGCTCAGGGCAGGCTGCCAGGGTCCAGCAAGGAAACAGGCACCTCAGTTTTACAGATGCAAGAACTGGATTCTGCCAACAACCCGAATGAGCCTGGAAGCATCTTCTCTCCCGGAGCCTCCAGTAAGGAATATAGCTGTGCCCATGCCTTGATTTTGGCCTTGTGAGTCTCTAAGCAAAGGATCCAGTTGAGCCACCCTGTACCCAGACTCCTGACCTATGGAAAAGTGGGATGATAAATGGATGTCATTTTAAGCCAATAAATGGGTGGTAGTTTGCAATGGCAGAAATACAAAATAAATACACATTCCTTGTTGAATATATACCCACAAGTCTCTTAATTCATAAAAGAACAATTAATCTCTCATACATCCAAAGCTGCCAGGCCACAGCTAGTTAAGTTCATGGATACCTCTGAAGTTTGAAAGTGAATTTCTAGGGGAGCCTGCATGGCTCAGTTGTTAAGCATCTGCCTTTGGCTCGGGTCATGATTCTGGGGTCTTGGGATCGAGTCCCACATCAGGCTCACTGCTCAGCGGGGAGCCTGCTTCTCCCTCTGCCTCTGCCTGCCACTCCCCCTGCTTGTGCTCTCTCTCTCTGACAAATAAATAAAATCTTTAAAAAGAAGTGAATTTCTAAAACTAAATTCTGGCCTTCATACATTTGTGAAATCTTGGGAATTCTGTGGACATTTAAAAGTTTATTCTTGGGGTGCCTGGGTGGCTCAGTCAGTTAAGCGTCTGCCTTCAGCTCAGGTCATGATCCCAGAGTCCTGGAATCGAGCTCCGCATCGGGCTCCCTGCTCAGTGGGGAGTCTGCTTCTCCTTCTCCCACTCGCCCTGCTTGTGTTCCCTCTCTCGCTGTGTTTCTCTCTGTCAAATAAATAAATAAATAAAATCTTAAAAAAAAAAGTTTATTCTTAAAATAAATTCTGAAAATACAAACACTTTAAACACAGTTCACCACTTTTCAATGAAACCCATCAGTCCTTTTATGCGAGTTGCAATGGAGCAGGGGGATAGGTAGGTAGAAAGTAATAAGCAGGGACAACACTGGTTGTCAAGGAGTATAATTCAGGTGAGAAGGAGGGTCTTAAGCATATGAAGTATTAAAGTAATTAAGGACTGGATCCTTATATTTATTGTAAAGCTCAACTATATTAATTACAATAATATGATGATGATAGTTTCAGGCACTGTTCTGGATGCTTTAGGCGTTAACTAGTTTGATTCTAAAAACAATCCTCTGAGGTAGAAGGCTGTGACTCCACCCCACAAACTGGGATCCTAAAACTTCTTCCAAAGTTGACATAAAATAAATGGAGATTTCTTTCTCCTATTTCAGGCTTTTGCATCTTAAGCTCTGAATCTGTTCTTCCAGGGAGCCCTCCCATGTTAGCCATTTTATAGATGGACTTTCTGACTGGAAAGGGTTTTAGTTGATCTGAATTCATTCAAATACAGGTGTTCCTAACGTAACATCCATGCAGATAGGAGACCCTTAGAATTTCTGGGACCTGACTGGTGTTACAGTTACACTGTTGCTGCAGTTGAGAACCTTACCTCTGAAAAGTACAATGACTGAGAAAGGATATTCTACCATGTAAGGACAGACATGTAATAAGGAATAAAAGAACTGAGTTTGCAAGTTATATTATGTCCTTAAAGACAACTTTGTTAAATAAGCTCTAAATCCACTGAAGAATTATTTAAATGTGGTATAGATTGAAAATACTCTGGGCTTACCAGAAAGTGGAAAAAATAACGAGAAATAAAAACTAAAAATAGGGGCACCTGGGTGGCTCAGTTGGTTAAGCAACTGCCTTTGGCTCAGGTCATGATCCTGGAGTCCCAGGATCGAGTCCCTCATCGGGCTCCCTGCTCAGCAGGGAGTCTGCTTCTCCCTCTGATCTTCCCTCCCTCTCATGCTCTCTCTCTCTCTCTCTCTCTCATTCTCTCTCAAATAAATAAAATCTTTTAAAAAACCTAAAAATATAAAGGAAATAAACATAATGTTTTATTTGGTTATTATAACTAAAATCAGATTGTCCAACATATAATTGTTAACTTAAAATACATTTCATATATATGATATTTTTATTTGTCAAGAATTAATACTGCCCAGCAGTTAGGGCTTTGGGGAAATCAGTGATCAGAAGCAGTAAGAGCAGTTTTGAAGACTGAAGGAGCAGATACACCTGTTCTTCGGAGAAGATGTTAGTGTTGTTTAGCTCGCCCTTTTCAGATTTCTTTCAACCAGTACCTCTGTAGCTTCTCCTGCAATTTGTGTCATGAAATTTATGAGATTTCCAAGAAAAGGCTCCCAGCAGTTATTTTTCATCTGTTTAAGATTTGTACCACCTTTATCTCTGTTGAGTGGGTTAGATGGCTGTGACACCACCAACTTTTCAACTGTAAGCTGACAGTTACCACTACCTACAGGAGACCTATGCTTGTTCTCTTTTGGTAGTGAATGATTTGGAAAGGAGGCATTGGCAAAACAAATCTTTAGAACAGCCCTTTAGTCTGAGTGCCTCTGATCTTTACCTTCCCCTATAAAGCATCCTCTACCGAACTTCACATGGTAGACCATTTCCACGGTGGACAGCTCTGATTATTTGAAAGCTCTTAGAGCTAAAACATACTTTTTCGTAACTTCACTCCATTGGCCTGAATTTTACCTTCCACCTTTCAAATATCTGAAGCTCATGATCATGTTCCCCCTAAGTCTTCTCTTCTCTGCAGCAACTACAGACACTTCGCTTCTATTCTCAAGCACAAACGTACATACTGTGAGTGGTACCAAGAACCAGGGTCAGAATGATGACTAAAGGAGTTCATTTCAGGGGCCTTATAATAAACTATTGGGGACCCCCAACTAAAGGGGAGATTTCACTAGCCTGTGAAAGCCTTATAATTGAGGTAAATGTTATTGGGGTATAAGCAAGGAGGATGTGGCCCCACTGGGGGAGATGGGTAGCATTCAAGAGAAGACAGTAACTAAGGAGGGACCTGAAGGACAAGTAAGTGACAGTCACACAAAGTGGGGAATTGGAGAGGCATTCCAGACAGAGAGAAGAACATGTGGAAAGGCCCAATTGAGGAAAGAGCATGGTCCTTTCAGAGAATATAAGAGTTCTGTTTTCCTAAGACTGGAGTATTGACTTTTTTTGGCGGGGGGGGGGGGAACATAGATTTTTTTGAGAGAAGGAGTGGAGATAGAGATAATACTAAAGACCAGATCAGAAGAATACTACATATGCAGTGTTAGACATTGGACTCTGTCATAGTGTCATGGAAAAGTATTTGAAGAGTTTTTTAGCAAGAGATATAATGTAAAATTTATTTTGTAAGATGATTAGTTTTGCTGTAAAGAATCATATGGTTTGAAGAGAGAAGAGTTAGGGACAACAGTCTGAATGGGAAAAGATGGTGGTGAGCTAAGTCAGGGACACCTCAATTTTTGGCTTGAGACCCTGGGTACATGGTGCTACCATTCACTGACTTGGTATGTGGGACATGGAGCAATTATATGGGGTATGAAGAAGTGGTAAGAAAGTGACTTCACGGGCGCCTGGGTGGCTCAGTTGGTTAAGCGACTGCCTTCGGCTCAGGTCATGATCCTGGAGTCCCGGGATCGAGTCCCGCATCGGGCTCCCTGCTCGGCAGGGGGTCTGCTTCTCCCTCTGACTCTCCCCCCTCTCATGCTCTCTCTCTCTATCTCATTGTCTCTCTCAAATAAATAAATTAAAAAAAAAAATCTTTAAAAAAAAGAAAGTGACTTCACATTTGGAAATGTTGAGTTTGAGCTACTCGTGGAACATTTAGGTCCGGAAGGTGAATGGCCCTAGAGATACAAATATAATTGAAGCACTGTGAGTAAATGAAATGACCTATGGAGAATGAACAGAAGGAGAAGAAGGTCTAGCGGGCTGAGGATAGATTGCTAAGGAGTATCAAAATTTAAAGGTAGAAGAAAAGTAGAGCCTTGGGAGAAGAGAAATAGCAGCCAGAGAGGAAAGAGAAAAGCCTGGAGTATACAGTATCATGAAATCCTAGTGGTTAAGAAGAGAAGAGGTAACAATGTCAAATCCTACAGAGAGGACGAGGTAAATAAAGAGTGCTGCATTCAGCGCATTTAGCTACAAGGAGGTGGCTATCCCCTAGTTTCCTCCTGTCTCCTCCTCACGAACCTAAACAGATGATGCTCCACACCGAATACAACCCAGATGTTGATCTTTCTGGATTCTACCAGTTTGGGGGGTTTTTTTGGTGGTCTGAATGTCATCTTTTCATAATATTCCTAAACACATTGTTGTTTATTCTAAGTAATCTCATTTCCATTGTTAATTCACACTATGCTTGTGATCACCTAAAAACTACCAGATCTTTTTAATGTGAAGCTCTGTCAAAGTAGATGTATATACATATAGCCAACTTAAATAGCAGATTTAAAAACTTAAGTGGAGGAATTCATTCTAACGCATCTTGTTGCTCTCAGGCCACTTCTACATATATATTGGTCTTTGAACGGTCAGCTGTTGTCTATGTTATAATAAAATTAATAGGCCTATCTGTATATGTTCAACAGAATATTCTACATAAAAGATTTTTAAATATCCCTAATAGCCTTGAAATAGATGAGTAAGCATATTTTATCATCCCAGTATGCTTAACAAATACATCTTTGATGTGGTGACAGCAATTACTGGGAAAACAACTATTTGTTAAATAAACTATTAGGTGGAGAGCAGTAGTGTCTGGACAGATGTATAAACAACTTTCTTAATTTTCTAATTACTGGTTTCTAATTATTGGTTTTCTAATAACAGGTAATTGCAAGATTATCCATGTGTCAGGCTTGTGGCAATATTAGTTCTTTGGAACAAAATAATGAATTTGGAAAGAGGAAAAGAGGCCTCTGAGGAAGGAACAAAGGAAATTGTAACTTAGCTCATGGGTGTTCCTTCATAGGACAAAGGTCTAGCCACCCTCACTGCTCAGTTTGTGTCTTATCTCAAAGCGTGTTGATTAAGGAGCATACATATTTGTTTCTTTCTGGAGTTCTTCATGTCCTTACTAGCTTAAGATTTTATAGTGGTTTAAAAGTGAGTATATTTGGGAATAGAACAGGGAAGAGAATTGAATAATGTTTCTTCTTACATTTAATAGAGGAAATTGAGAAAATAGGTTCTATGTTTGTAAAACATTTCTATCATGGTATCAAAATTTAAATGTTTCTAAAATAGATTTACTTGAAACCTTTAGGAAATCTTTGGCGATTTATTCAAAGTTAGTTTGTAAGGACAATGCTCTGGTTAGCTAAGACTTTGCCACACTTGATCTGTCTCCCCATAATGACCTTCATTCTATCCAGCTTGGTTTTTAAGGGCTTCTTCCTCCATGTCTTCTCAGTTAACCTGTCCCAGAGATGCTCCCTGGCACTCAGAGTTTGCATTTGACACTTTTCTTTTGCCTCTTCAGTCTTGGCATTACCACAAAAAAACTTCATGAGCATTTGGATTTGGGGGCTGAAGGCACAATTAAAGTGCCAAAGAGAAGAGAAGACAAAATGCTAGAAGTAAGACTGGCTCTTACTCTTGTTGAATTTCAGGGCTATTTTGTGAACAGTCCTGCTGATTGTTGAAGAAGTTTCAAATATTGCAACATGTTTCTGATGGGTAACAAGGGGAGAGGGAAAGTTTCGAGGAATGTCTTCTTAGTCCCTTAATTACCCTATCTATGTAAATATTAACAAGAGCAAATATACCCTAAGCTACAGATGTGTTTTTAATTATTTAGTGCTCTTGCATGTTGAGTCAACTATGTTTTCAATTAAAGTTTCAGCTTCTTAAAAAGTGTCCTTGCAGTTTTCCTTGTACTTGAGTAGTTGGTATCTATGAAACTGCTGATGTAGTAGCTGAATCTTATCATTTGATTGGATCATAGCATAATTCTATAGCTAGAATACAGGGAAGGCCATGTTCCTTTACAAATGAATTAAATTAGAGGAGAACAACATACAAAGTAAAGATGGATTGCCATTTGAAATGATTCTAAGATTAAAAGGTTGAGTCTTGGGAAAACTAAGATACTTTATTGATTAGAGCAGTGATTGTCAACCCTGCATATAGCCTGGAATCACTTAGGGACCTTTGAAACACCAACAGCAGCTAGTACTGATGCCTGGGCTCTCCCCCAGAGAGGCTGACTTAGTTGGGGCTCAGGGTCAGTAGTTTTTTAAAGCTCCCCAAGTGATTCTAATGTGCAGTCAGGCTTGGGAACTGCTGAAATAGATTGATGAAAATCCAAGCTAGTTAAAGAAAGCATTTCTACATAGCTATTTGACAAGAGGAAACATGAAGGGAAAAAATGAGGGAGAGAAGCTTTTAGTGAACAATTTGTAGAGGTTTACCATCTATTATTCACCTCTGAAATACAAAAGCTCTGGACAACAAGTTTCTCCGTACTTGGTGACAAAATCTAACCTACTCTGAACATATACAGTGGAAAATCCCAAGGCTTTTTCTAGTTTTCCATTGTCTCGCTTGGTATGAATAATTACACATTTCACTGCAGAAATATATTCATGTGTCTGATTTCTGATGATGAGTTGCTGCCCCAGACCTCCCTGAGGATGTGACATAGATAGGATCCCTTTCTGAAATGGATAAAAGTTTGAATTCTGAACTACATCTAGCCACAGGGGCTGCAGATCATAGTGGGGAAGGGTTGTGATAGGGAAGGCCAAGGTAATAATGCATCCTTCTTCCACTTACCCAGGCAGTGGATTAGCACCCACATTAAATAAAAACAAGGGCCAGTATCAGAATGTGGCTCTTGGCTGTGCATGCGTACATGTCTTGAGCCTGATCTAAGAAGAGGGTTCATTTCAATCACAGAGAAACTAAGGTTAACCAATAACATGAGTAGATCAAGTAGAAAAATAGTCATTTTCTTATAAAAGACTCCTCAGTAGAGCAAACTACCTCAAACTTTGGTGGTTTGGAACTACATATTTATTATCTCAAACAGTTCCTGACTGTCAGGAATTCTGGAGCATCTCACAGCTGGATGGCTTTTGCTCGGGGTGTCTCAGGAAGTTGTCAGAATATGGGCCGGTATCCCGGCCGTCCGAAGTTTTGGTGCTAGAACTTTGTGTTCAGTGCCAACCAGTCCCTTCCTAGAAAATTCTAGTTTCTGTTTCTGCAGCTGCTTAGAGTTTCAGTTTTCAATATAAAAGTAATAATTATTGGCAGAGGAAGCCCTGAGTCCTTCTAATATTCTGTTCTGAAGATTCCTGCTGGGAGTAGCTTATTTATTTATTTATTTTTAAGATTTTATTTATTTATTTGAGACAGAGAGAATGAGAGAGAGAGAGCACATGAGAGGGGGGAGGGTCAGAGGCAGAAGCAGGCTCCCTGCCGAGCAGGGAGCCCGATGCGGGACTCGATCCAGGGACTCCAGGATCATGACCTGAGCTGAAGGCAGTCGCTTAACCAACTGAGCCACCCAGGCGCCCCTGGGAGTAGCTTATTAGTGGGGAATGCCTTCCCTTGTCATTTTTCTCTCCCCTAGGTCCTTCCCACATTTTCCCTAAAGTTGTGTATGCATCCTCCTCCTGTGGGCCAATGAATGATTGTCGGTGATTGCTCTGGATAATACCATAAAAAGACAAACAGGTCCCTGCCTCAGTGGAGCTTCCATCCAGAAGACAGGAATTAGTCATTCATTTGAAAATGATTAAATACTTGACAGTGTGCTTTAAAAAAAAAAAAAAGGTTCTGTGGAGATGCTATAGGAACATGTAATCAGATCTTAGCTAGTTTGTGTTTTTGCTTGATCAGCACTTTGTCCTTTGTGTTTTGTAGGAAGAATACCTACCCTTGGGGTTTTTGTCAAAAGCCTCCATCCTGGGACAGAAACATGGAAGCTGTTCCACACCCCACTCTGCATAACACACTCTGAAATCCTCCCTGACTGCAGACAGTCGGGGGACTTTGTGTGGTTCTGTAGAGTAATCTCATTTACTTTAAAACTTTTTTTTTAAACTTAGGTTCCTTCAACATTCACCTGTGAAGTTCTTGTCTCTCTCGTTGCCCTCTCACCCCTCCTTCCAGCTCTGCCGAAATGTGGTGTCCTTTCCTCACGCATCCCCTTCCTCCCTTTCTTGCCCCACTGCATCTTTGAAAAGATGATGTGTTACACGAAGTTGGGAATCTAATACCATCCTTTTCTGAGCTCTTTGTATTTGGGACATTTCTAATTAGAGAAAGAAAAACTGAAGATCTGCTGAAGAGAATTTCAGGTTTGGAAAACTTAGAAAAGGGTGAGGAAGACTGTTTTTGATCTTCTATAAGCAAATGAAGGGGTCTGTCTCCGACATCTTTTCCCATCTGTGCTTTCTTCCTGGCCCTGAGCCAGGGTGGGATCTTCCCTGCGAGGTCATAAAATCAGGAAGCCTGGACAAGATTCCAGGGGATGTTTATAGTCTGCATCTTTGCCCCCAGCCCCAAGTATTTGTGACGCTGTGAGGGAGGAAAATCCTGGATAGAGAGGGGGATACATTACAGATACATAAAGTATGCAATAAATGATGTTTTTAGTGTGTAGCTGTTGTTATGTGACTACCCATACGAGTATTTGTAAAGGTTTTTCTGTGGTCGTGTAACCCTTCTCTTTCCCATGGCCCTCTTTTTCTCCCTAAGTTGTTCAACTGCAAATTTTCCTACCCTGAGCATTTTCAGAGCTGAGACTCCCAGGGTTGAAGAGGGACTGAATGGCCTTCTCATTACTGTATAATTTTCCAGAGAGAGAGAGTCTGAAGGTATCAAAGAATGGGCTAAATGAAGAGTATGCCCTTTTGCATGGCATGCATATTAGCCAGGCGGGGACAACACAGCAGTAAAGCGGTGGTGGGGGAAGCTGCCTTCCTTAGGGGCGATGATCGTGGCTGTTGTGAGAGCAGTCCGCAGCGGGGACCCAGAGTCTAGCATATAGATCTACTTTCGCCTTCAAGTAAATGAATATAAATTAGATTAATCTCAATGGCAAGTCTTATGTAACCTTGAACTTGTAGTATTCTCCCTTTAAAATGTCATTAGTGTAATAAGCTGCAGGACACTTCCAAACTCACCAGCACCTCCAAACACCTGAACACATTCGTACTTCTACGCTTAAAAGACTGTCCTAGAGAGGAATGAGCTTGTTCATTATGGAATTTTTATTGCTGCTGAACATAGATTTCCCGAAGATTATCTTCATGGTATCTTTTTTTTTTTCATCTTATCTTTGAAATTGACTATGATTATCTTTTTTGTCTCTGTTTTATGGTCCTCTTTGGGAATGCTTTTAGGAAAGGATTTAAGCATTCAGATTTGGGGGAGGGGGTTGGAGAGAGAGAGCAAGCAGACAAATAAGTGGGGTTGAAGGCACTTAGGATTTTAAAGGCCGTCTTGTCTGTTCCCATTTCACCTACCCTGTGAGTCGATGACACTTGCTTTTCTGGGGCATATTTTCCAAGATGGTTGCCGTAAACCTGTCAGACTTCAAATGAGCATTGATAGTGTTTGAGTAGAGACCCAGTTACACCAGGACCACCTATTTAATTTTTCTAGAATTTCTAGATAAGCTACAATCGTTGAGGGATAAATAATATTTAGTAACTTTGCCAAGGTATCATGCATGTTTTAATAATTGGTTACTTATAGTATTTCTATATGTTTTACAGTTACAATTTTGAGGCTCTTCCCATAATCATATCAAAAATACCAATGTTTTACAGTGTATACATTCTGACGACTGTCTAATTTCTTTTGAAAGTAAGTCAATATGATTCTTCCAGATTTTTGGCCTAAAATTCCTATGCAGAGGTTTTTCCCTGATACTAAAAACAAACAAAACCCCAAAGCATGACAGCAAACTTAACTTTCATTGCAGTAACTCTTAATTTTGGTGCATACCTAAACATGAAGTACTGCTTTTGATAACTACATTTTTCTTATTCTAATTTTATTTTTTCCCCCTAATATCTTACTAGGTGCAGAGAGAACTAGCAGCTGTTATTGCTTTGAAAGCAAGGAAATCTGGTGAGTAGTCTTTCCTGGGGCTGAGTGTATCTCAGGAAGTTTTGATGCAGAATGCAGAGAAGTATCACTGTTTGTTTTTAAAATTATCTATTCTGCCATTGAAATAGCACAGACTATTATATATAGTTCCTTAAAATTTCACTGCTTTGCTTTAATTTATTTCATATTTCAAGGAAAAATGAAATTAAAAATAAAAAATACATTTGTAGTCCATTGCAGCCATGAAGAAAGTCTAAGTACACAACCCAAGAAAGCAAACCACATAGCATTTACCTATCATAATGACAGAGGAAAATAACACGAAGGTGGTCTTTCTTTAAGGGTATGTTTTTCATCTCAAAGGAGTTTCTTCTAAAAATAATTGTTTAATGACATTTAAAAGCAAGCATTTGGGGCGCTGGGTGGCTCAGTTGGTTAAGCGACTGCCTTTGGCTCAGGTCATGATCCTGGAGTCCTGGGATTGCGTCCCACATCGGGCTCCCTGCTTGGCAGGGAGTCTGCTTCTCCCTCTGACCCTCTTCCCTCTCGTGCTATCTCTCATTCTCTCTCACTCAAATAAATAAATGAAATCTTTAAAAAAATAAAAAATAAAAAAAATAATAAAAGCAAGCATTTTATGTAGGACTAATTGCGTGGATCTGATCCCTGATACCTGTAGGACACAATCTGGAAGCGATATGTGGAAAGGAAAAGGGAGCTTTCAGATATATTTTGAAGGAGAGAAAGCCATACTCTGGTGAAATTCAATATGAGATGGAGACTCATTGAGGTAGAAAAACACTTAGGAAGAGTGCGAGAAGGAGGCATCGTTTGCTGTTCAGAGGGAGGAGGTCAATGCTGAATAGAATGACAAACTGAAGGGAGGTGCTACTTGGATCATGGTAAATTGGAATAAGATTTTTCAGGCAGAAAGACTATGAGAAAATCAAAGACATGACAAAAATCGAAGAAATAAATAGAACAGAGATGTCTTGAAAACACAAACCATGCATTTTACATCTTTCTTTCTACACTTAAACTCTAAGAGTTTGCTTTTCCCTCAGTTACTTTTTGAATCAAACACACATTAGTGTGAATTAGCTTATCATATGTAATCTCTTTGTTGATTTGGCTGAGGAGAGGACACAGAGACTGCGTGCCATAAAGGTAGAGAGGAGGATGCAAAGAACAGCCATCTTGACCCCCAGGGTAGTGAACAGAGCGGGCAGTGTGGATAGGGCTCTTCAGTGCCAGCATTGGATCATGGCTGTTTGCATAGGATTACATATGATAGGCCTGATGGAGAAAGGACATCAATATAAAGGTTTTGGGAGAGAGGGCCTAGAAATAAATTGTGCTAGAGCTGTGCTTCATTCCTGTAATCATAAGGAGACAAAACTTACAGTCCGTATGAGTTGGAATGGCAGTGCTGTAGAAGGTAGGGGTTTTTTTTGTTTGTTTTTGTTTTTTTAAGTTTCAGGAAAAAGGGAGAAAAACAGAGCAAATAAATATAGATAGGGAGGCTGGAGAAGAGGGTTACTAATTCACACAGGGTGGGATGGAAGGCCCTCTGGTAGGGGACATTTGAATAAAGACCTGAAGTCAGTGTAGGGGGAGCCCTGTGGATATCCAAACAAGAGCATTTGGGCGGAGGTGTGCAAAATGTGCTTGAGGAATAGCAAAGAGGTATGAGTAACTAGAGCCAAGTGAACAGGGCAAAAAGAGGTGGATTTGGGATGTCAGGCTAAGAAGTTCGAACTTTCTGGAGATGAAGAGAAGTAAGTAAGACCCACACATATTAGAGCATGCAAAATAAAAGATTGTGGTTGGGGGGGGAGTTAATTTAGTAAACCTTGATATGACTGCATGAAGTTATATCTGTCTTCCTTACTCATTTGATCTATGGAGCTTGGAGTGTGAACACAACTTTGGAGGCTACTTAGGACAGAGTGAAATGGTCTCTCACATGTACACTAAAGGTGGGGACATAAAATCATAGTTTTACAGAAAAGCAATGTTTCAGTGTGTTCTAAAAGCCCTAACTCTATGATCCAGTAGCTCCATGACTGGAGGTCATAATCAGAGATGCATGTGAAGATTCAGGTAGAAGGAATCTATTGCGATTTTTTTTTTTAACAATAAGAAATTAGAAACGATCATTAAGTCCTTGTAGTAGAGAAATAATAAAATTGATCAATGTAATGGAATGTTTAAATAGCTTTAAAATGATATTTTAAAGAATTAATATAGTAAAATGTTCAGTGGAAAAAAGTATATATAGTTAGCGTATAGTCTTTCATAATAAAATAATTTTAATTGTTCTTTTTCTTACTATTATAGTGTAGTGTGTGCAATGAAAAAAATTTTGATAGTATGTGAATGTATGAAGAAAGTGAAAAATCACCCATCATCTCACCAACAGAGATAACCAGTTACTTTTCTTGTATTTGTTTCCAGATGTTTCCCTTTTAATATGTAGATACTATATTATTATATATTAATAAGCAGATTTGATAAAAGTGGGTCATTTTATCTGCACTCTTTTATTTTGAGGTAATTACATATTCATATGCAGGTGTAAGAAATAATATAGAGATCCCATGTTTTCTTTTCCCAGTTTCACCTAACAGTAACATTTTGCAAAACTATGGGACAGTTTCACAACCAGGATATTGACAGTGATAAAGAATACTTCTAGCACCACAAGGATTCATCTTGTTGCTCTTTAATAGCTACACTGAATTTCTTCCTGCCCCTACTCCTTCCGTAACCCTTGGCAGTTACTACTTTGTTCTCTATTTCTATAATTTTTATCACTTCAAAAATACTAAATAAATGGAATCATACAGTATATATAACTTTTTGGAAGTAGCTCTTTTCACTTGCCGTAATTCTCTGGAGATTCATTCAGGTTGTTGGACATCAGTAGTTGATTATGTTTTATTGCTGAATAATATTCCATCATATGAATGTGTGACAGTATGTTTACCACTCACCCACTGAAGGACATCTGGATTGCTTACAGTTTTGGGCTATTATGACTTAAACTACATCTGCGAATATTCATGTACAGGTTTTTGTGTGAACCTAAGTCTTCATTCCCCTGGAGTAAATGCCCATGAGTATGATTGCTGGGTTGTTAGGTAGTTGCATGCTTAGTTTTTTAAGAAACTACCAAACTGTTTTGCAGACTGGCTATACCATTTTACATTCTCACTAGCAATATGTAAGTGATCCAGCTTCTCTGCATCTTTGTCAGCATTTGGTATCATCACTGTTTTTTATTTTAGCCATTCCAATAGGCATGAAGTGATATCTCTAATGATATTGATCACTTTAGGTTGCTTATTTGCCACCTGAATGTCATCTTTGGTGAAATGTGTCTTTATGTCTTTTGCCCTTTTTGTAATTGAATTATTGGTTTACTGTTGAGTTTTAAGAGTTCTTTACATATTGTAGATACCAGTCCTTTGTTGGATATGTGGTTGGCAAATATTTCCTCCCAGTCTGCTTGTCCTTTCATTTTCTTACCAAAGTCTTTCACAGAGCAAAAGTTTTTAATTTGGAAAAAACTATTAATTTTTTTAATGGATCATGCCTTTGGGGTATGTCTAAGAACTCTTTGTCTAGTGCTAGATCCCAAAGATTTCTCTTGTCTTTTTTTTTCCCCCTTGAAAGTTTTATAGTTTTATGTTTCAAATTTGAATCCATGATTTGGTTTGAGTTTGTTTTTGTATAAGGTGTAAGGCTTAGGTCAAGGGTTTTTTTGGTTGTTTTTTCTGTTTTTGTTGTTTGGGTTTTTTGGCTTATGAATGTCCAGTTGCCCCAGCACCTTTGTTGAAGAGACCATCATTCTTTCATTGAATTGCTTTTATACCTTTGTCAAAAATAAGTTGGACATATTTTTGTGGGTCTAGGTTCTCTGTTACTCTCAATTGAATAGATTGTGTTGGTATGCACCAGTTTTGATTACTGTAGCTATATATAATCCACTTTTTTTTAAAAGATTTTATTTATTTATTTGACAGAGAAAGAGATAGTGAGAGCAGGAACATAAGCAGGGGGAGTGGGAGAGGGAGAAGCAGGCTTCCCACCTAGCAGGGAGCCCGATGCGGGGCTCGAATCCAGGAGCCTGGGATCACGACCTGACTGAAGATGTGGAGCATCTTTCCATAACCATCTGAGCCACCCAGGTGCCCCTATAATCCACTTTTTATAGGATTTATTTTCATGTCAATAATGTAGATCTGCATCATTAGTTTTATTAACTATATATACTGTACACTTTAACTAATTCTTATACCTTTATTTAACTAAATCTTGTTCATTCTTGCACAACAACTAATTATTGTACATTTAGGTTTTTAATTTTTTTCCTATTATGAATAATAATAGAAGGACCTAAAGATATATTCTTGTGCTTGTGTTATTTGCCCTTTTCCAATTATTTTCTCATAATAAATTATTAAAATTGGAATAGCTAGGTTGATAGCTAGGTGTAGATAGTGTTAAAGTTTTGTTTTTCACATTTAGGACCTTAAGTCATCTGGAACTTGGTTTTGTATGTGGTGTCAGGTGGAAATCAAATTTTATGTTTTCCTTATGCTAAGCCAGTTACTCCAGGAGCATTCATTGGACATGATGCTAACACCATCACACATGAAATTCATATATATTATTTCAATTACCTACCAGAGCTTTATAATAAAACTTTCTCTAGGGTGGGAATAAGGCAAATCTCTTCTTACCTTTCTTATTCTCCTCATAGTTTTATTTTGTCAGGTTCCGTGAAATCTCCTTTGGAATTTTTTAAAGTATATTGCACTTATAGATCATTAGATAAATTTGACACTTTGGAAATAAGTGTTTCCATCCTTGAACCTAGGATATCTTATTTTTTCAAAATTTTAGTACTGCGGTGGAAATTTCTCCATAAAGGCCTTGCACATTTTGTTTGTATTTTTAGTTACCTTGTGATTTGGGTTACTGTTGTAAATGAACTATTTTCCTCTTCTCTCTCTTCCTTTTTTAGTTCTCTTCTGTGATGGTTTCTCAAGTCTTTATCTTGCATGATGCTTTTTGTTTTAATAGATATACTTTTTGGAGAAGCTTTGGATTCACAGAAAAAGTGAGCAGAGAATGCAAAAGTTCCCATACACACTCTGCCCCTACCTGTGCACAGTCTCTGCTACTCTGAACATCTCTGGGTGGCACATTTGTTACCATCAGGGAACCGTATAGTATACTGACACGTCATTATTGCCCCACGTCTATAGTTTACGTTAGGGTTCACCCTGTATTGTACATTTTATGGGTTTGGACAAATGTATAAGGATATGTATCTACCATTATGGTATCATATAAAATAGTTTCCCTGCCCTAAGAATCTTCTGTGCTTCACCTGTTTATTTCTTTCTCCCAACCCCTGGCAACCACTCATCTTTTTAATGTTTTCATAGTCTTGCCTTTGCCAGAAAGTCATACAGTTGGATTCATACAGTATGTAGCCTTTTCAGATTGGCTCCTTTTGCTTAATAATACGCATTTAAGGTTCCTTCATGACTTTTCATGGCTTGAAAGCTCATTTCTTTTTAGCAGTCGGTAACATTCCATTGTCTCTGTGTTCTGTGGTTTATTTACCCATTCATCTACTGAAGGACATCTTGGTTGCTTCCTAGTTTGTGCAGTGATGGAATAAAGTTGCTATAACACTGTGCAGGTTTTTGTGTAGATGTAAATGTTCACATCCCTTGTGTAAATATCAAGGGGCACAATTACTGGATGGTATGGGAAGAGTATGGTTCATTTTATAGGAAACCACCAAACTGCCTGCCGAATTGGCTCGACCATTTTGCATTCCCACCAGCAATGCATGAGAGTTACTGTTGCTCCGTATCTTTGCCAGTGTTAGTTGTTCTAAGGGTTCTGGATTTGGGCCATGCTAATAGTTGGGTAGTGGTGGCTCATTGGTGTTTTAATTTGCTTTTCCCTGCTGACAGAAGATGTGGAGCATCTTCCCATATGCTTATTTGCCATCTGTATATCTCTGGTGAAGTGTCTGTTAAGACCTTTAGATTAGTTGTTTTCTCATTTTTGAGTTTTAAGAGTTTTTTTTATATACTTTGGGGAAGAATCCTTTTTCAGATGTCTTTTTTGCAAATATTTTCTCCCAGTTTGTGGTTTGTCTTCTCATTCTCTTCCCATTGTCTTTTGAAGAACAGATGTTTTTAGTTTTGATGAAGTCAAGCTTATTTTTCTTTCATGGAATCATGTCTTTGGTGGTGTATCTAGAAAGTCATGCCATACTCAAGGTCATCTAAGTTTTCTCCTATGTCATATTCTAGGAATTTTATAGTTTTGCATTTTATATTTAGATCTGTGATCCATTTTGAGTTAATTTTTGTGAAAGGTCAGCACCATGTCTAGGTTTGGGTTTTTTTGCGTATAGATCTCTAGTTGTTCCAGCATCATTTGGTGAAAAGACTCTTCTTTATCCATTATATTTCCTTTGCTCCTTTGTCAAAGATCAGTGACCATATTTGTGTGGGTCTATTTCTAGGCTCTCTGTTCTATTCCATTGATCCATTTGCCTATTATTTCTACAATGCTCCACTGTCTCGATTACTGTAGCTTTCTGGTAAGTGTTGACATCGTGTAGTGTCAGTCCTCCAACTTTGTCCTCATTTAATATTGTGTTGCTATTCTGGGTCTTTTCCTTCCATATAAACTTTAGAATCAGTTTGTTAATATCCACACCTATTATCTTTTATAATTGGTAATTTTTGCTGTATGAAATTTTGGGTCTAGCAAAAGTGTTGAACTCAAATGAATTCTAATAATTTGTTTTAAAATGATCTTAGGGGCGCCTGGGTGGCTCAGTCGTTAAGCGTCTGCCTTCGGCTCAGGTCATGATCCCAGCGTCCTGGGATCGAGCCCCACGTCGGGCTCCCTGCTCTGCGGGAAGCCTGCTTCTCCCTCTCCCACTCCCCCTGCTTGTGTTCCTGCTCTCACTATGTCTCTCTCTGTCAAATAAATAAATAAAATCTTAAAAAAAAAAAAAAAGTTAAAAAAAAAAATAAAATGATCTTAGATTTCCCATATGGGCAAATATATTATCTATCAATAATGACTAATTTATCTCTGTCTCATCCATCTAAGTAACTCCTTTTTATCTCATACTATTTCATTAGCTAATGTCTTCCAATATAAGGTTGACTAAGGTCATTGATAGTTGGCATTCTCATTTTGTCCTTGACTTTAAATATAATATTTTTGGTTAGAAAAGTAACATGAGGGTGCCAACTCAGTGGGTTAGGCGTCTGCCTTTGGCTCAGGTCATGATCCCAGGGTTCTGGGACTGAGTCCCACGTTGGGCTGCCTGCTCCTAGAGGAGTCTGCTTCTACCTCTGCCCTTCCTCCCACTCATTCTCTCAATCTCTCTCTCTCTCTCTCAAATAAATAAATAAAAACTTTAAAAAAATGTAACATGAGTCAACAAGATTATTTTAGAGAGAAACAAAGACATTACTCTCCTGCACTCCCAAACAAATTTGGTAAACAGTCTAGGGACAGAAATAATCAACAAGTCCAACATGTTGTATATTAAAGTATTCAAGGAATCCAGATATGAAAAGTACTAGAGATACTTACCTGTTTCACTCCATACTCTCATTGCTTGAGTTGACATTGAGAGTAGATGAGAAATGACAATGGCAAGGTACAAGAGAGGCTATCATAGGTATTACATTCCTTCATGCCTTTCTCAGATTCTAATTTGGCACCTGCTATATTCAGGTACAGTATAAAGTACCTGGAATATACAGTGAGATGGTATATCTAATGAGGATATAATAGCAAAGATAAATATGGCCCCTGCTGTTTTTAAATTACAACACATGTTTCATAAAGGGAAAACATTAATGAATCACTGGCTGTTTGAAAAAGAAGAACTTATTACTGTGTAGTTAGGAGGTGATAAAATGCAGAGACATTAAGCATAGCCTTAATTAAGTAGAGTTCCAGCTGCAGAATGGTACATTCTGTGTATGCTTGATGTGGTTTTCTAAAACTATTTTGAGGTTGTTTTTTAAGGAAGAAGAAAAAGAAGTTGGTGTACATCTAATAAAAAGTATGAAAATGATAGCACATCTGGGGCTTGACAGAAGGAATTGATTACCCTAATATCTTATGTCTTGCAGTAAAACTGTTAATTAGGGCTCAGGTGGTCATGATAGATTTATGTCTCATTGCCAAGGGTTATTAAAACAAGAATTAGTATAAAGCAAAAGTTTTTTTATTTCAGCTCACCGTACAAACGAAATAAAAGTAAATGACAATCGATAGATTATATAAATGATTCAAGGCTCTAGCTTAGTAAAAGATCCATTTTGTTGTAATTTTCTAAAAGGCCATTAGGATGTGCCTTTAAACAGTTTTCTCCTCCAAATGCTAACCTTAGTGAATGTGAATAGCATTTTAAGGCTTCAAGAGATTTACAAAAATTATCACAGATATCCTTGCACTTTCTTTTTGTTCGATTGCTTATTCCCCTGCTAATGTTAGCTAATTAGAGTCTTGGGAGATATGTTTTTTTTTTTTTTCCTTTTCCAGGAATCTACAGCCAAAGCACTTTTAGCTCTCATTCTCTTTAGATCATATGAAATTTGTACCGTGGTAGGCTTCTATTTCTGGAAAGCCAGAAATACCATATTGGTAAATCTCCTTGGCAGTTGTTATATTTTACTCTGCTTAGTCCATAGCTAGTTAAGTGCTTTAAAACTGAAAGTTTGGAAAAGAAAGAAAGGGATTCTAGGCTCTGTTTATGCCATTAATTGTCACTGTGACCTTAGCAAAGTGATTTCGATTTGCATCATGAGGGGATTGGTGTAGAATCTGATAACCTGAGAGATGCCTTTCAACTCTAATATTTAATTATAGCAATACATATTTTTATTAATTACCTTCATTATCCTTAATGGAGTCACACCCTTGAGAATATTTTATTCAGGACTCGTTTAGGAGCAAGTGCTAGAAAAACAAAAACAAAACCAAAAACAAACCTGAAAACCACAAAGGGAATTTAAGGGCTCAGAGAATCTCTGGAGTTAATCTCAGCAGAAAGGGAGAAAACCTCTATCCGGGTAGTCTCCACAGACGTCTCGCTGGGGACCTTGTTGGAAGAATGACATGCCCACCTCCGGAGCAGTAGAAGCAGGGTGGTTCGAGAGGTCAGGTGACCCGCACACAAGAGAAGACATATGGCCTACGGCTGGGATGGATGCAGCCCCTCAAGGAAAACCAGCAGAAGAGGGACCCGTGGTGAGTGGGCACTGTGTGTGCCCACCACAGGAGGCGCGGTTTGCGTTTGCGTTGTGTCTCAGTGTCAAGATTTAGAGAGGAAAGGTTACTCCTGAGATCACCTAGGCTAGCCAGCCCACAGCCAGAATGCAAACCCAAGGGTTTCAGTGCCCCATCTCCAGTTTTTCCAACTACACTACGCTCCCTCCCTTGTTAGTACGTTTCTGGATTATGAGAATAAAGATGGGATTTGCAAAAAGATGTTCCTATTTTCCACTTTGGTTCCTGGAATGGAAAACACCAGAGTAAAAGCTCATACGTTTTACAGGTAGCAGATAGCAGCATTTTTTTTTTTTTTCTCTTCCCAGGATAAATTAGCCAGGGATTGAGATTAAAGTGGTATTTGTGTACCAAGATATTTTATTATTTCTTGGGGATATTAAAGATATATAATATAAAATAGTATAAAATAGCTTCACTCTACTGTGTTTAATTTGAGCTTTTTGTAAACATTATTTTTAATAGGTTTTAATAGAAAGCATGAGAGGGAAGCCAGTGTTTTACATTGAGGTTAAATTGTCTCTCCTAGCCTTCTAGATCCTCTTGTTGGTTTTCTCATCTTTGGATCCTATAGTCAAGCTTAATTAGGCATTTGAATGGGTGTGTGATTTCAACAACCTGGTTGCTACTCTGGGCCGTGCAGTGAACTCTGTGCATGTAACATATTCAAGAAGGCAACCCCAGATCTGGTCGTCAGGGTGGACCCATCAGACAGGTTGAGGGGCTTCTGTCACCCCTGTAGTCTGGGTCAATTGCCAGCTTTGAAGATCTCCTGTTAGTAACCATCACTGGGCATCAGCAGTACTTACTAGGAAATTTCAGCAGTTTTAAGCCTCCTTCTTAAGAATATGTATGTACGGGGGCGCCTGGGTGGCTCAGTCGTTAAGCGTCTGCCTTCGGCTCAGGTCGTGATCCCGGGGTCCTGGGATTGAGCCCCACATCGGGCTCCCTGCACCGCGGGGGAGCCTGCTTCTCCCTCTCCTACTCCCCCTGCTTGTGTTCCCTCTCTCGCTATGTCTCTCTCTGTCAAATAAATAAACAAAATCTTAAAAAAAAAAAAAAAAGAATATGTACGATTGGGGGAAGTGAAGTGTTGACAGGAAGCTCTGATGTGAGACTTGAGGTCTGACACAATTGAAAAAACATCTTCAGGGCAGAAGCATTCCAAAGACAAGATATTCATGTTGCTTTGTCATGAAAAATGAAATAGATTATTTTTAGCATAAAGAAGGCTTTTCCTTTTCCACATTTAGAAGAAAAAAAACCATTAAGCCTATGGAATTGCTCTGACTTTTAACGTCCTCTAAATTTTTACTTTTTATTTTTAGTGGACAGATTTCTCCTTTTAATGGAGAACCTGTTTGCCTTGACCCTTTCCCTTTTGTAAACACACAGCTCGTATGTAGAAGAAGGCGCAATAGAATGGGATTTTAGAGTAGGTGTTAATAATACAGTTAGGGCCAGCAAAGACAGCCTCCCATGCTAGTACAGTTACTGCTGTGTCAGACTCCTTCGACCTTTCCAGTTTTCTGTGACATTTTATATTGAAAATTTAAAGCTAGAAGCTATGGTGATCTTCTCTTACAGGTCTTTACTCATCTGGTCTCTGATGGCTCTAATAATGAACGTTGGAGCTAAAAAAGACTCTCATGGCAGAAATCTGTTGGCTGGATTTTAAGTAATTAAAATCTAATGCTTAATTTTTAGGGATACTTTCAACCACTTAAATTTTCTTTCTTTCTTTCTTTTTTTTTAAGATTTTATTTATTTATTTGTGTGAGAGAGAATGAGAGAGAGCACATGAGAGGGAGGAGGGTCAGAGGGAGAAGCAGGCTCCCCGCCGAGCAGGGAGCCCGATGCGGGACTCGATCCCGGGACTCCGGGATCATGACCTGAGCCGAAGGCAGTCGCTTAACCAACTGAGCCACCCAGGCGCCCAACCACTTAAATTTTCTTAAGTATTCCTTAGCCTGCCCTCTAAGGATGCACCTTGTCCTCTCAGAATTGATATTTCCACACGGTGTGTTTTTTGTCCTTTTTCTTCTCCTTTGCCACCTCCCGGACGCCACCCCGGCCCATGGCCGTCACTCTCCTTCGAGGTCAGCACAGACCCACACGGATTGTCTTGGAGTCCCACTGAATGTGTTCTTTGGCATTCGTCAGCCAAGAGGAAAGAAGTCGCGTGTGTTTTCCCCTAAAACAATCAACACAACATTGTGGTCTTCCTGATTGATGACAATGTAGGATGTTTTCCCTAGAAGAGAGAGCTTTGCCTAACACCATGCTGATTGTTGAAGCTTGTAAAATCTCTCTCCTTCTCTGGTGCCATAACAACTCCTTGTTCTAACATTTCCAGAGCCTGTTCTTCTGTCCCTGCTTTGCTGACAGGTTTTGTGCGTCCATATCCCGTCTCCACCAGTGCATGTTCTTATCAGAGATCAATTCAGTGGTTGACAGGTTAGATCTTTTCTTTTTTTTTTTAATGGCATAAAACCACGAGAAGAGTCTTAAGAGTAGTTACCAATGCATTGTCAAGTTAAAGATCTTTGAAAATGTAAAATTCTTGCAATCAAGAAAATAATAGCACTGGTAAAACCCAGAAACAATTGAAAATGCATGCAGCAGATGCTTTGTAAATTTTTCTAACTCTCCCACTGGGATACAAAGAAAATTGCCTTTAAAAAAAATCCCGTGACACTGTCTTTTGTAATTAGAGCTATTAAGTCGAAATGATAAATAACCACTCAGTGGCATACTATAAAAGAAAATAGCCCTTTGCCCTGATTTCTCCTTGAACAGCAAGAGATCTGAGTGTATCGAAGTTGGGTTCCTTTAACCCTGAGGATTGTTTAGAATTGAGGAAAGCAAGCGAGCTGATTTTGTCATCCTTCAACATGGTCATGTCCATTAGGATAGTAAATGAAACTGATTTGCCGAGGAGGTGAATAATTAAAACCACAACAGAGTGTGCTCCAGAATGCAGGGGTTTTGTTTTCAAAACAAAGTGCTGTGGGGCACTTCAGTGGCGGAATGTAATGCTTATAAGGCTCAATAGACAAAGGTAATTATCGCTCTAAATGGGTGCTTGTCCCTGTCTTAGGGAATCAGATCCTGGGAAGGAGAACTGAGTACTGATGGTAACTGTCTCCAGGAATATGAGAGCTCACAGACCAGGCTCTTGTCCTATGTGGTCCAGGACAACGATTTTATGTCATTCGGATTTTTACCTGTTAGTGCCCATGTTTTATACATGTTGCCAAGCAAGCCTCCTTGAGGTGCCTTTGGAGCAAAGAGGTGGGTGGAAGGCAGGAGAGAGGCTTTAAAGGAAGAATCAAGTTTTCTATTTGAGTGCCTGAAAAGCAGCTTCTAGCATTGCAGCTCCTGGGAGCATTATTTTCTGTGCAGAAACTAGATGAGTATAATGAGTGTACCCTGTGCATAAATTCAATATTAGTTCTACACCCAAGGTCAAATGAAAGTTAATGACCATTTGCACACCAGAGATCTGAAACCCACATTTTACTTCTTTCTCGTAATGACAAAAAAGGAGAGCAATTTATATTTAAATTGATTTAAATTTCAAAGCATAAACACAGAGGTCTCCCTGGTACTCTCTCCTTGCCAGTGAAACTTCCTGGCAGGGCTCGACTTTCATAAAAAATTGAGCCACATCCCATTCCAGTTCCCTCGTGTGGACAGTTTTTGTTTTCTGTGGAACTACCCTCTTCCCACCCTGCTGGGTTGGTGACACCAAATCAGAAGCCAGCAATGCAATCATGGCCACTTTCTTTAATGATTTAGGTTTTGCATTTGTTGAGCTAATTAGCTGATTGAGGCAACTAATGGGTGTCTTTAATCCACTGTTGACTGGGCAGCTTCTCCCTGAAGCCTGCCAGCTCCTTTGTTCTTGGTCTTCTGGGGAATGGGAGCTGCTTCCCAGATGAACATATGATACATGCTACCCAGTGTCCCGAGGCCAGCCTGAGAGGCTGGTATGCTAATGACCAAGTGCCCTAAAAGGCCGGGCATCCACTTAAAGCTCTGTGGCTGACCAAATCTTTGTGTATGAATAAAGGTTTGCGTTTGAGGGGTGCCCGGGTGAGGGCAGGGAAGAGGATTGATCTATCCATCATCCACTTGCAGAATTGATAATTCTGTGATTGCTTCTTTGTATACCCCGAAGGTACAAAATGAAAGCGATGTAGATGTTTTAAATATTAGAATATTTGAGGACATATTTAAAGAAGATGATTAGCTAATAAAATGGAAAGCTGTATTAAAATCATCTCTCGGGGCACCTGGGTGGCTCAGTCAGTTAAGCGTCTGCCTTCAGCTCAGGTCATGATCCCAGCATCCTGGGATCGAGCCCCCGCATCTGGCTCTGTGCTCAGCAGGGAGCCTGCTTCTCCCTCTCCCTCTGCCTGCCTGTCTGCCTACTTGTGATCTCTCTCTCTCTGTCAAATAAATAAATAAATAAATAATCTTTTTAAAAAAATCATCTCTCTTATGAACTAAAATGTTCCTTTAAAAGAACTCTTGCTATATGATGTTCTTACAAAGTTACAAAGTTCTACAGCCTGGTAAACACACCTTCCCACCCAAATCCAGCAGTCCTGAGCATGTAGCTAGGAAATTTGACTCGCATGCTGTCTTGTGTTCAGTCACTCTGGTAAGTCAACTGGCTGCCCGCAGCCTCAGCTTCCATTTTTCATAAAAGGAAGCGGTCAGCCGTGGTTGAGGACGAGAGTGCCATGCTCAGCCTGTGTGTGGGTCGTGTCCTAAGTACCAAGTTCTAGGCAGCTTTACTTCTCTTTAATTATACATTGATGCCTACTCAGTAAGAATATGGGAATAATAACTTTTGATCATTTAATTTCCTTTCTAAACTTTTGTGATTCGGTGCCTTTTTCCTCCGGGAAAATGTGTGGAAGGTCCTTCCTGCTCCTGCCCCCCTCCTCAGAGAACATTTTCTAACTCTCATTTGTATTGACAAGTAAGAGCTATCAAGGGAAATCTTTGTCTTGGCCACATGACCCAGCTATTGTCCAGCATTCGTCACATTAAAAGTCTAATTGTGTAAACAGGCATGAAAATGGAGCTGTTCTCAGTAAAACTGCAATGACATGAGCAGTGTGTGTGAGTATAATAACGCTCCACAGTACCGAACGCAAAGCGAGCCATTTGATGTAGCTGAGTTCTACCAGGGATGCTGTTGCAATAAAAGTGAAATTTGCTTCATGTACTATTCTTTCCGTTTATGTAAGACACACATAAATACTGAACATTTGAGAATTTCTAAATCAGACATTTTCTTTGTAAGCGGCCGAACTGTGGTTCTAGCTATTTGCTTTTTTCAGATAGGTCATAAAAATACTGCATTTTAATGCCGCATACAGTGATTGAGATCTATTTTTGGAATGAGATGGGTGATAGAAATTTTGACCCCAGAGGCCATGATGTCTTGTGTTATACAACTTCTTAAATTTTGACAAAGGGTTTTTGTTTGGAGATGAGGAAGCAGGGATGGATAGATACTTTTAAAAATAATCCTAGTTTTGTTTTTGTCAAGCAGTGTTTCTCACATTTAATTTGCATAGCAGTTAATTTGCAGTGCTTGTAATTCTTGCTCTGCACCCCACCCCCCCACTCCAGTTAAGCTTGGATGGAGGCCTTGGTGTCTGAATTTCTAACCAGCCTTCACCCCTAAGTGATTTAGGTGCCACACTTTGACGGACACATTCCAAAGTCTGTGCGATCTGCAGTCTCAGGGAGTGAGCTAGTGTTTTATGAAGGGTGTTGGTCTAATGAAGCAAGCATGGTAGAGGCAATCAAAATGTTGTTTATACTTAGGCTACTAACTCATTTATTGGACAACTGCCTAACTTGTCAGTGTTTCTCTACCCGACTGGAGATTTTGTCATGGGAATGATAACAGAATTATAATGCTCTCATGGCATTGGCAGTAAAAGCTTTATACATGAAGTGAATTATTACCAAGGTTTATTTGCCAGGCAGACTCAGGAATAAGTGAACGTTCTCACTGAGGTTTTCCACACTAAACTTACCAGGAAGACGTTTGAGAGGGGAGTGGTTGGCACAGTTTAAAGGGGAAGTGAATTTAACCCTGGCTCCCATCAGGTGCCCCTGAACCAAAGCCACATCCTTGCAAAGCCAGTCCTTGTACATTGTGGGCCCATCCCCAATCAGTAGAACGGACGGGTTTGTCTGGTTCCCCTTTTGCTAAAAAGTGGCTGCCTTCTATCTACTGAAAATACGTTTAATAAAAACAAAGCATAAAAGAAAAAAACACGAAGCATTCGCTTTAAGACCTATCAGAATCGATGGAGGAAGTTTACACGTTATCACGTCATTGTTTTCTGGTAGAACAATGACTGTGGGAAATGTGCGATTGAGGTTACTTTGTATCTACCTTGAGGAACAGACGGCAGAGAGCCAAGCCTGACAGATACAGTTGTCATCTCAGTTGTATAGATTCTTATTTTCTTCATTTTGATTTTTAGTTTTGTTTTTATGTGTTTTAAAGGCCCATTTCCATATCATAGTTCCAAAGGTAGAGCTAAGTACAGGTGATGTTCCTCTGTCCAAAGAGGGCAGTAAACAGTAAACACAGAATTGTCACATATTAGCAATAAAACCAACTTCCCCACCCTTCAGATGTGGTGGGTCTTGCAGGGAGTTGGGAGATTGGCCATAAGCCCTGGCTGAGAGCCTCTCCTGCTGACGGTGAAGGTGTAGGGGGCTGTTGTCTCAGCAGCCTGTTCCCAGGCAGTGCTGTGGTGTGTCCGCCTTGTCAGGGAAGGGGCACCTTCCACCACGGGCATCACGGTGTTAGCGCTCTACACATGGGCTGTAGGCCCCGACAGTGCACGCCTCGGACCCTCTGGGCCTTTTAGACTCATCGCTGAAACTAACGACCGATGTAGAATTCACACGGAGCCTTTGTACCTAAGTCCAAGTCACTGAAGTTGCTTCATTTTGCTGGTAACATTAGGCCCACGTGAATTAACTGATTTCAGGGTTAGTCTTATAACCAAATGGACAGTTTCATCAAAAGATGACATTCATATGGGTGGTCAGGCCCCTCCAAGGAAATTTTCATTTGGACCTGCTCTAAGTGCAGTTTTTTATTACCTTGATATTTCAAGAAGAAAGACAAATAAAACTACTGATAGTTTTATCAATTTTACATGAAAATTCAAAATACATGTACTTCTATTTGAGAGGAAATATGACTCAGTGCCTTTGGCATGGGTGTGAAAAATAGTTCGTGTTGACAGGCCATGCTGTATGAAAAACTTTTTTTCCCATGTGTGTTTTGGCTTGGTTTTGTTATCTGGTAATCTTAGGAGATTATTTTATGTTATGAGTCATTAAAGCACTTGCATTGACCCTCAGAAGTGGTAATTAATGGATTCTCAGAATTATTCTCTCCGCTGAAACATAGGGGTGGGAAATGCTGTGTTCTTTACTTGAGACCACTGCACTGTGGTCCTCAGCAAGTTGCCACTCCCTGCCAGGGACCAGCATTTGAGCTGTTTTTGATTGAACTCTTTTTGTGATACATGGTCCGTTCAGAATATTGCTCCTGCCTGGGCTGAGGATAAAATATCCCCGTTTGGATCACTCAGTCCCTGACATGGGAGGGTCATTGGACCCCCACGATGCTCCTGGGCTGCTCTGGTCTCAGAAGTGTCCACGCCAGTCATTGCTGCCCCCGTGGTATTTGCAGTGAGTGTCTGGGGCACATCTTAGCCGGGTTAGGGTCTCTGGACCTTTTTGGCTGTCTTGCCCTATGTTGCCTCTTGCTGAGGCTGTAAACCCCACTACTTCCTTGTTGCATACTCCTTACAGCCTATGGCCCTTTATAAGGTGGGCTCCCTTGCAGGCCTCTATCCCCAGAGCATGTAGAAACTTTTGAGTCCTTGCAGATTTCCCATCCTGGGAAAGAGGAGCAACTCAGGAATAATAAGCTCTGGACCTCATCTACCCCTTGCCTGCCCTTAGCTTTACTCTGCTCACTGCCGAATCCACCGTGAGCATGCTGACCGCCACTTGGGGCTGGGGATAGACTGACACAGTCTCCTCTGTGTACTAAGTCACAGTCTGTATGTAAAACTGTGTTCCTGTCTTCAGTGTTCACTCAGCCATCTACGTAATTTCACCGTTTGGAGCCCAAGCCCAACAAGGGAAGATGAGGCCCATAGCTCTTACCTTTCATCTCTGCTGCCTCTTTACTGCCCTGCCCCCCAAACCCGACAGTCCCCTTGCAGTAACTTGGGGACAGCCTTGAGCTTTTCTAGCCCATTACTTACTGACTGCTTCTTGAGGGGGACAGACCTGTGGCTTCGCTATTCCAGGAGAGAGGGATTTGAGATTTGAAACTTACAGAGTTCGTTGTTGATGTACAAAGGAAGGTAACATTTCTCTATAAAGTTTGGCCTTTCAAGGAAAAATTCTAACTTGGATGTCGGAATACAAATAGTAATGACTTTGTTTCTATGTTCCTTATCTTGCACTCTCCCCCAATAGTGGGTGGGTCTGATTAGGAGAAAGGCCCCATCCATGGCTAAAAAGAAAAAAGGGAAAAAGCACATTACTGTGTTGGGAGTAAAAGGTAGCTACCCTCAATCAAGCACTTCATGTC
Source organism: Mirounga leonina (assembly GCF_011800145.1). Classification (NCBI taxonomy): domain Eukaryota; kingdom Metazoa; phylum Chordata; class Mammalia; order Carnivora; family Phocidae; genus Mirounga; species Mirounga leonina. Next base: position 38,382,664 of record NW_023270451.1, on the reverse strand, counting down.
TACCCTTTCTTCCACATAGTCATCCTATGGGGTGGTGGTGGTGATTATCACTCTTTTTCAAGTAATGAAGTTAAGGTTTGGTGAAGTGATATAACTTGATAAAGATCGTATGCTAGAAAGACTGTAGGAATGATGCTGTATTTTTTTCCCAAATGTGTAATAAAAGGAAGTTTCTTTAAATTCTAGCAGGACAGATTAGGTAAGGGTTAAGGAAAATTCACATCTTTCCCTGGCCCCCTCTTGAGGGGCATACCCTCCATGGATTGCTCTATTGATTGAACTGTTTGGTGTCTTCACTTGTATTTGCAAATACAAGGACTCTTAGGGAATTGGTGGTGGTTGCTCTGTATGCTTTAGAATTTTCCTGTAATGTCAGTGGGAAGATTTAGCAGTAGCATTACTGACAATTCAGGAACAAAAAAAGCTTATGAACATCATATGTGTGACAGAAAGCTGTAATGTTATTTTTAAAAGCAGATCGTTGGTCTACCATAGAACCTTAGTTAAGTGTCAGTGTAGATATGACCTGTTGTGTTTTCTTTTTTACAGTCCTCGAGGCGGATTTGTGTAGCTGTGAAAAGCAAACCAAGAAACTCAGGTTCAGTTCTAGCTTAGCCACTTGCTATGACTTAATGGCTTCCGGAGGCTCATTTTCTTATTCTGTAAAATGGAGCTAATGGCATGTGCCTCTGGGGCTTGTTAGGAGTGGGGAAAGTTAAATGAGATGCCGTAAAGCATGTAGCTCCACATTGGCACATAGTTAGACTCAGAAATTACTTTTCTTTTATTCCCTGAGATAAATCTTTTATTTTTTTTCTTTTCAAATTTGTATTTAAATTCTAGTTAGCATACAGTGCAGTATTGGTTTCAGAAGTAGAATTCCGTGATTCGTCATGTTCATACAACACCCAGTGCTCATCATAACAAGTGTCCTCCTTAATACCCATCACTCTTCTCACCTGTCCCCCACCGACTTCGCTCCATCAACCCTCAGTTTGTTCTCTATCCCTAAGAGTCTCTTATGGCTTGTTTCCTTCTCTCCCTTCTCTCTCTCTCTCTCTCTCCCTCTCTCGTGTGTGCATGCGCGCACTTTCTCTTTTCCCCCCTCCTCATATGAAAAGATACTGAGCATCGTTCATCGTTAGGAAAATATAAATCAAAACTTGGTGAGATACTACCTCACACCTTTCAGAATGGCTAAAATTAACAACACAAGAAACAATAGGTGTTGGCGAGGATGCGGAGAAGGAACCCTCTTACAGTGTTGGTGGGAATGCAAACTGGTGCAGCCACTCTGGAGAACAGTATGGAGGTTCCTCAAAAAGTTAAAAATAGAACTACCTTATGATCCAGCAATTGCACTACTAGGTATTTACCCAAAGGATACAAAAATACAGATTCGAAGGGATACATGTACCCTGATGTTTATAGCAGCATTATCAATAATAGCCAAACTATGGAAAGAGCCCAAATGTCCATTGACTAATGAATGAATAAAGAAAATGTGGTATATATATATATATACCATATATATATATATATAACTCAGTACATATATATATGTGTATATATATATATATTACTCAGCCATCAAAAAGAATGAAATCTTGACATTTGCAATGACGTGAATGGAACTAGAAGGTATTATGCTAAGCGAAATAAGTCAGTCAGAGAAAGATAAATACCATATGATTTCACTCAGACATGGAATTTAAGAAACAAAACAGATGAGATAAATCTTTTAAAATTTAAATCCTGAGAGAGAGAGTAGAGAAATGCACTGGAGACTTTTTGTTTTATTTTACTATTTTTTAGGGGAGGAGGGGCAGAGGCTGAGGGAGAGGGAGAGAGAGAATCTTGAGCATGCTCCACACCCAGCATGGAGCCAGGACTGGGGGCTCTATTTCACCGCCCTGAGATCATGACCTGAGCCGAAATCAAGGGTTGGACGCTTAACCAACTGAGCCACCCAGGCGCCTCTGCCTTAGAGTCTTTTTAAATGAATGAACATCTTGGAGTGTCTAAGTACCATTGCTGCTCATATCTCTAAGATGTGGTTATAGCAGATTGGCCTGAACCTGTCCTGTCACCAGAATATATCTTTGTAAGGCACTTAAAAACCAAAGGCTTTTCTGTCTCTCAACAAAAATGCTGAAGAAAAATTGTAGCTAAGGTTAACTCAGTTTTTTTAAAGTTTTATTTTAGTTTGATCATGTACAAACTGTCTTTGCGTTGAAAGGAAACTTGTGTTTTTCTGGTATGTTTCCTCAAAAGGGGGGCAACCAGACAGGTTCCTGGGCTCAAGTACTGATTACTCTGGCCAATGGAGCAAATATTTTTGATCTAATTAAAGGATTTCATACAGGATACACTTTGTTCTTTTGACGTTATCATTTTTCTCTGTTGAATAACTTTTCCATTGACTGGACATCTATTAGATGTTACTCAAAAGAAAGCACTGTAAAAACCTGTTACAAAGTGGAGGAAAGGAAATTTGAAGGGTCTCGGCTCTAAGACAAAGGCATTAAGAATTGAAGGGGAGCCCTCTCTGCCTGAGGGCAGGATACATCATGCAGTCAGCAAGGTGGGGGGCCCGAAGCAGTCCGGAGCTGGTGTTTCTCTGGCTTGAGTCACCTTCAGCCAAGTAGGCAGAGCATGTAGCGTCTGATGGGGGAAATGGCAGTTTTTCAGCTACCTCTGATTTTAACCTCCTTACTATAGATTTATTATGTTGTCTGAGTGATGTGAATTTCCAGAACATCAGTGCCTGTATATTCAAATGTTAGTAAAAGCAATACCTTTCTTTTGTGCAGCAAACATGTATTATTTCTTTATATAGGATTCGGTGTTTAGGAAGCATGGTGAGGGTTGAAGGGGTATGTGGGAGCACTTAACAGTGAGTAAGTCATTATGACTCTAATTTTTATAGACTGAATTCCTCGTAGGAAATTCAAGTCGGTTCTCGCTTAGACTGTTTACAGTAAACCTCCTGTTTCCTTTGTTTTCAGTCTCACTCCTGTTCAATTCATTTTGGACAATTTAAGTCTTCATGGTGTTGTTGGAGCAGGTAAAGAGTCAGACCTGGGTACTTAACCATCTCCTCCACTGATTTCCTGTGTGATTCTGAGCCAGCTAGTTAGCATTTCTCAGGCTCAGTTGTCTCATGTGTGAAATGAGGATAATCATAATAGCACTTGGAATCTGATCAAGGAGAAGGCCAACCGTACACCTGCCCTAACACATCCATAGGATCTGATTTAACTCCGATTTCTATACAAAATGAATCAAGTAACTATTAAATGGTAAATGGATCCTGCTTTGGCCAGGGAAGCTGTTTGTATCTGCTGGAAGTGTATGAATGTTCCTTGCAGGGTCTGAAAGTGGCCGATCAGTACTTTGTCAGTGAACGTACACACATTACTGAAGGCCCACCAAGGCGGCCCCATGAACCTGTGGACTTGCTGGCTTTTAGTTGGCAATGAGTGATCATTCTGAAACCAAGTCATGCATGGGATGTAGCTGGGTTTGGGGAACACAGTTTTAATCCATGTCGACAATTGACCTTCCTCCTTAGTAAGTGTGTTGGAAAAATTACATATGTGAAAAATTAAGGATTAAGAATGTCAGTTAAGGGACGCCTGGGTGGCTCAGTAGGTTAAGCGTCTGCCTTTGGCTCAGGTCAAGATCCCAGGATCCTGGGAACAAGCCATACATGGGGCTCCCCACTCAGCTGGGAGTCTGCTTCTCCCTCTCCCACTACCCCTCCCCCGACTCGTGTGTGGGCATGTGTGCTCTCTCTCTCTAATAAATAAATAAAATCTTAAAAAAAAAAGAATGTCAGTTAAATTACCAAATGACACAATCCAAAAGAAGCAAATTGCTAAATTCCAAGAAAAAGAATTTAATAAATTATTAAATTTTTTATTAAATAAAAAATTAAATAAAAATTATTAAAAGTTCTTTTATTTATAGAAACTTAAGTTTCTCACGAGCCCTACTAAAAAAGTACTGAATTGATATTTAACAAACATTGGCAGGGGCGCCTGGGTGGCTCATTTGGTTAAGCGGCTGCCTTCGGCTCAGGTCATGATCCCAGCCAGGGTCCCTGGGATCGAGCCCCGCATCAGGCTCCCTGCTCGGCGGGGAGCCTGCCTCTCCCTCTCCCTCTGCCTGCCTCTCTGCTTACCTGTTCTCTCTATCTCTCTGTCAAATAAATAAATAAAAATCTTTTTTAAAAAATTGGCAAAAAGAAGTATTAAATTATTAGCCTGCTCACAGTGGCCACATACCTCGGGCCAGCCTTGCCAGGATCTCCAGCAGAGGGGTGTGGGAAAGATCAAATGGGAACGCCCACATTGAGAACATGTGTTTGAAACATAAGAGCTCAAGAACTGTACATCGTTAGCAGAATGATGGTGATAGTTTCTTTGCTCACATCACCTCACTTGCTACTAAGTGAGTCTCCTCAGCCTAACATAGAAGCCCAGCCAACTGTCCTGGCTTTGTTTTCTGGTTTTCCACAACACTGGGTACGGCTCACTGGGCCCATGTCAGGTCCCTTGCTTTTCTTCACCTTACCTTTGTTTATAGCAGCTCTCCACCTTGACTGCCCTTCTTCCCTTCACCTCCTCCACCCATCAGAATCCACCTTTTCCTCTAAGACTCTTCTTCCATCATCTTACTGTCTCCCCCAAACTGGATGGGCCAGTGAGTGTTTGTATCTGCCTTATAATTTTTACTTTCTGAATTGGTCATATTAGTTCAATAGACAATTACTCAGCAGCACTATGTTGTAGAAATTATTCCAGGTGCTTAGAATGGGAAAACATACTCTCTACTCTTGAGGAACTCATAGTGTAGATTAATAAAGACAGAAGTTTGTGTTGCTACTTATAAAACACTGAGATAAGAAAATGCATGCGTACAGAAAAAGAGCTTTGTTCGGCCAAGAGGAAGGAGGACTTCATTTAATCTAGAGTCTTGGGCGCACGTAGTGAGGACTCAAGGATCGTCACTAAGGAGATGGTGTTAGAACTGGAAAGCCCAGTGGACAAGAGGATTTTCGCCTGTTGAAGGCAGGGACAAGGCGTTCCAGGCTAGAAAGAAAGAAATGTGGGAGGTGCCTCTGGGGAGAGAGTCTGGGACCCAGGGACCTGGCCAGCAGGGTCAGGCTGAGGCTTCCACCTGAATGTTTCATAGAATGGGGGTCACAGGGGCAACAGGGGTCAAACTTCACAGTCCTCTAAGCCCCACTGCATCGAGGAAGCCAGGGATGGGGCCTCACTTGGTGCTCGGGCTCCTGGGTGACTCTCATGTTCTCTGGGTGGGAAGAGGCGGGAGTCTAAAGGGATGGGGTGCTAGTGTGATTAGACTCGCCTTTTGGGAGTAGAACCTGGCACCTGTGTGGAGGAGAGAATGAACCAGAGGACAGGCTGGCTGGGAGGCTGTGGTGGTGGTCCAGGGGAGACGTGGTGCAGTCCTGAGCTATGACCGTGGCAGAGAGGAAGGAGGATGGAGACATTTCAGAGGTGGAAGCGACGGGGTGTAGTGAGAGACTGATGTGAGGGCAGAGGGGAAGGAAGAACATGAAGACATCTGGTGGTTACTCAAACTAAAATTCTGCAGGAGGAGGAATAGGCTTGTGAAATCCAGTGGACATGATGCTTGTGATTTCGGACCTTTCTGTCCATCCCCGGGGACAGAGGCTGTGCCACGGCACTGTGAGAGCCGCTTGCCCGTTGCAGGTGCATGATGGAGCTGCTGAGTGTGAAACTGGAGACATGGTCTGGGGCTCTGAGAAGAGAGCAGAGATGGAGACGCAGATTTGGGAATAACCTGCATAACCGTGAAAATTGAAACCGTAGGAACAGATAAGATCACCCAGGAAAGCGGCAGAGAGAGAAAAGAGAGCCTGCAGGGAACTTGCATTTTTAGAGGCTTCGAGGATGATAAGGACCCAGAACAGAGAGTTTTAAAACAACAATCTCAAGTTCAGCTCAGAGGCTGAACTGACTGGGACTGAGAAAAGACAAGTGGGACAGAGATGTCGCAGGCATCGGTCAGCTTTCAAAGCAACTTTCCGATGGTGCTCGGGATGGGCCAGCTTACAGTACTATATGGCCTGTCCTGGTGAATGCTGAGCGGTATTTTTCAAATTTTGACACTAAAAAAAACCCCACAGCAATGAAGTAAAGGCTGTAACTGCTTCTTCTCCCTTACTTTTTAAAGACCAGAAAAGATCTGAGCATTTTGAAGCATTTGTGATTATATATCACTAACCAAAAATAAATAGACTCGATCAGCATTTCTCGCTGCCAGCTCGTTTGTGCGCACTGCCCGCTGAATGGGGATGGAGCCTTGGAGAGGAGCCTCCTAAAATAAATATTAGGGCCTTTCTCCAGGAATGGTACAAAAACATAGCTGGTTATTTAGATAACGAGGAACAGGGCTCTGCCTCGTGTGTCCTGGAAACACCTCGGTGTTTTCTGAGCGTGGTGAAGTCCACAACCCACGGAACACACAAAACAGCCTGACCTGGCATGCGTCTCATCCACGGGGGTGAGAAATTCTTGATGTTACTAGTGGGGTTGCATTTTGATGTCTAAACTTCGTTTCTGGGGACGCCTGGGCGGCTCAGTCTGTTGAGCAGCTGCCTTCAGCCCAGGTCATGGTCCCGGGGTCTTGGGATCGAGTCCCACATCGGGCTCCTTGCTCAGCGGGGAGCCTGCTTGTCCCTCTGCTTGTGCTCTGTCAAATAAACTTCGTTTCTGTTCTTTCTATTGTATTATGTTGTGTTTCATTAGAAAAGAAATACTGGTCAGGACCCACGTGAACGGACTCGCCTGTGTGCAGTGTGACCAGCACAGTACCGTTCCGTCCGCGACAGACTCGAACTGCCGCAGATACATACACACGTCATACAGGGAGGGCTAGCGCAGGTTACTGAACCTCATCGCTAAAATGGGGGGGATTTTACCTGTCCCCATCTTCAGGGGGTGTGGACATCAGATGAGACCCTTTATGAAAATTCTCTCTCTGTAAAAATGCTACAAAGGTGAAAGATTCTATTATTGCCCAAATTTTAATTCTTGGCCAAGTACTCCATGAATTCTTTTTCTTGACTGTATTTGCTGGTTTCTCCTACGGAGACTTGAAATGCTAAATTTCTATCTGTAGTGAAATTTAGGGTTGGCTTGTCAATAAGAAAAAAATTAGTTTGGTTGGTTTGCAAAGAACACTTTCAAGTATAGTCACCTAGTGCATTATGATCATTCTGTTTAATATTCTGTGAGTACGGCTCTTTCTTACCTTGGCAAAATTGATCAGAGATTAAATAAGCATTGTTTTGAAAGGACATCAGTCTTCTTTGTGTTTAACTAATAATATTAATAGAGTTATCAAGAAAGTTTTCTTAGCAATCTTCCTAGTAAGTCATGAGGAGAGAAGACCTGTTCTGAAGATAACACAGAAGTGATATGAAGGCAAGCCCTAAAATCTTGGAGGCTGTCTCCAGTAGCTCATCTTGAATGGCTCTTGGCTAACTTACAAATAGATACATTTAAACTAAGTACTCTTCTGTGAATTAGTGCTAAGTAATCCACAGATACACTTAGTTCTCATGCGGGCTCTCATATTCACTGCTCAAAATATATGCTTTAGATCTTGTGCTTGTGACTTTTGTGGTGGTAAGTTATTTTCAAAGGCCTTTTCTTGCTTTTAGACTCTGTGTTGAGAGATAAGGAGGTGGTTTGTGTTGGCAGAGAGGGTGGCTCAGGGCCTCCCTTGGTCCCAGAAGCTGTCATTCCTGTGTACGTGTTCCACTGGAGGGAACTGTCCCAGAATCAATATTTGCATAGGAAATTTTCCCCAGCCTACTCTTACTCTGATCAGATAAAAGAAAATTCGGCTCAAAAATCTAAGTAACTGCTTCCTCCTCCTTCTATCACGTGAGGCATACCACTAGGAGGCATGAAGAAAGAGATTGTCTTTTTATTTATTTCTTGACATTCATCTTCATATTCAGGAGTCACTAGAACACTCCTTTTTAGGTGACTGTATTTCATACATGAGGCGTCCCGGGGTGATCATAAATCCTCAGCATAAGTATATTTTTGTTCCCAAGTAGTATATGTGAACTCCCAGCTAAAATATATTCTTGGAATCATATTTTTTTAGTATTTCCAAGAAAATAATGTTATTTGTGTATTGGAGGAGACCACACTCTTGTCCTTGTCATCAGGGAGCTGCAGATAAGAGTCTCCGAGAATTTTGAGAGTCTCCATTGTGCAGACTGAGATGGATTGCTGAGTTACCTTTGCCACATCCCTCATGAACTTGCTTGTGTTTGTAGTTCTGGCTCTGTGAATCCAACTATAGTGCTGGGCAACTAATTTTGAGGTCTTCAAAGATGAGACAAGAAATGTAGTGTTGTTGTTTGGGGATAAGCCAGGAATATAGGACTGAATCTTTCTCCCAAGTATACTTTTATGCTAATCCCCACCTCCTTTGTTTCTATTTATATGTACTAATAATTATGCCTAAATCTTAAAAAATAGTGTTCGTGCTCAATTCTGAAATTGTTATTCATTGTCCTGCATGTCCTCTGTTGTAGTATAATGTGAAATAATTAATGCATAGAGCACCAGAATGTTGTTTTTTTTTAAAATTTTATTTTATTATGTCATGTTAATCACCATACATTACATCATTAGTTTTTGATGTAGTGTTCCATGATTCATTGTTTGCGTATAACACCCAGTGCTCCATTCAATACGTGCCCTTTTTAATACCCATCACCAGAATGTTGTTTTAAAAACAAAAACATGGACAGGATGGTTTCTGCTCAAGAGGTCCTGCCTTTGCGTCCTCGCCCCTCCACAGTTACTATGACTTAACCAAGCTGGGTTGTCTTCTGGCCTCAGAGTATCCCTTGTCAGAGCCTTGGGCCCCTGGGCCTCTTCACTCAGGACTTGGTGGACCATATCACACCCTCCTACACAGTGGCCACTGGCTTGCCTGGCTGATTCATTTGGGAGAGTCCTTGTAGCCATGGTTTTGTGTAAGTCTAAAGGCATCATGGATGGTCGGGCTCAACTACTCTGGTTCCTACAAGCTTTCCCCTTTGGGATGGCGTCTCTCTCCATCTTGATTGCTTATAGACCAAAACGTCAAAAACACACTTAAAGAAGATATCCAAAAACTTTCTCTACACTTTTGACATTCAACTTCACTGTTTTGGGGGCGGGGCGGGGATGGTGGATGCTGGGGGAGTTTACTTGATCTTTCTACTTTCCAAAAATTGAAGACCCTCTAATTATTCATTATTCTTTCATACGCTCTTGTTGAGCTTGCCTAGATAATAGGAAAGGATTTAAGCTTCCCAATCCTGCAGACTAACTTATTTGGCAGAGGGCTTCCACCTACCTTCTTGAGGCCCTTGGCAGTGTTGGTGCTCTTTCTATCATGTGGATTAAACCGTGTACTAAAACTGCTTGTTGGTATAACTTTGCTCCCACTTTCTGACTAAAACGCCATACCCTTACCACCCCATCTTAGCTCTCCTTTCCCCAAATTTTTTCCACCTTTCTGAACCAAGACAGAGTGACATTTCCACGACACATCAATTCCACACACATTAGGCACCTGTGAGGCAGGATCTTATCCTCTCAAACTTCCATTTCTCACACACCAAGAAAGATAAGGAAGATAAGCAAGTGCCTGGAATGGGCCAGGCTAAGCAGTAACCTAGAGGCACAGAGGACATGCTGAGGAGAGGATCGGGAATGCCTTCCCTGATCGTGCCAGCCAGAAAGCCATCCTTCCCTCCAAGTGGCCCCAAGGACACAGCACTCCATGGTGTGCAGGGGTCTGATAGCCACTGCTAGATGGCTCCTTCCGGTCAGGATCACATCTTAGCTAGATTTTTTCTCAGCAGCTGTCCCTTTGTCTGGCACACAGGTGTTCTATCAGTGTTTTCTGAACCATGGATGGAAACTCTGGTTTAACTTTCCACTTGTTCAGTATCATTCCAGTTGTTATCTGAAAACTGCAGAACCCACTCAGTGTATTCTCTTCTCAAAGAAAAGCGCAGGACTGCCCTGGTGGTGGCCCCTTTCTGTGGGTTCCCCAGTAGGAAACCTGTATCTTTTTCACACTTGCCAATTTTTAGTCACTTTCTCCAGACTCTATATCCTCACCCTCCAGCTCCAGCTTACTCAAACAGACATTCCTGAGCTAGAGATTCTAACTGGAAGCTAGTTACTACCTCTCCCACTCACCTGGTTAGACCTTTTTACTGCTGACTGATCAGGGCAGGAGTGTCACTGACTCTGTCCCCTGACCTTGGCAGAATGTCACCCGGGAGCCATTAGGCTTCCTTTCCTGGAGGACCACCTGTCTGTTCTCTAGGGACTAGACCTTATTCCATTCTGTGATGCAATAGGGCATGTTCTCTGTTTTAAGGAAATATCTATGAGAGACAGCTCCCTCCCCCCAAAGAAGCCCCAAGTAAAAGTACAACCCTGAAAGATTATGGGCTATGAATTCTTCCTGGGAGATATCACTTTCTACAACTAAATCTCAGGTTTTCCTGTTTCTCTTGTGATGAAGGGGTTGCCTTTTGGTAAGGAAAAGGATTTTTATAGAGTTAGACATCATGGAAATCCAACCCAGATTTTTTAAAAGCATGGTCCTCTCAAGAAAGAAATTGTAATGCGATAATCTTAACGTGACAACAACAATATGGCAGATTATTGAATGAAATGGATTAACTCGAATAAATGCTGTGCAATGTCTTCTCTTAAAAATAAAAATAAAAAATAAAAACATGAATTTAGTTGGCAAAATATTCCAAAATTTAATTTTCTTCATTTTCATCTAAACTAAAACTTTAAAGAGCAAAAATTCAAATTAAAGCATAAATGAAGTGCCAAGGTATGGTTCACACTTCATATGGGTGCTCTTGTCCCACATTAGTTGCCCTCTAGGAGAATGAGTCCCCATTACAGGTTGAGGAAAGACTTATTTCAATTAGTTAAATAGAATTCCTTACTTCTATAGCCAATGCATTTCTTTTCAAAGTGGGTTCCATGCCTAGCATAGAGTGCAGTGCAGGACTTGAACTCACAACCCTGAGATCAAGCCCTGAGCTGAGATCAAGAGTTGGACGCTTAACTGACTAAACCACCCAGGAGCCCCTAGCCAATGCATTTTTAAGTGGAATTTACAGTGTTATTCTGTATTTTTCTTTTGGCATTCTTGCCTCTAGTTTTTCAGAGAAAACATGGGAGTTTTTCTTTCTTCTTAAGTTTTCTCATAATCAGGCAACAGTAGCAACAGGGGACCCCCTTTGAACAAGCATGAATGGAACTTTTTGCTGAAAATAGAAGAAAAGCTTCTATCCACTTCCACTGTTCTTGCCTTGCCTGTAGATGCTCGGTGATAGGAGTTTTCCTAGTTATTGGTGGCGTTTAACAGAAGAATTTCCCTCCCCTCTTTTTTTCATAAAGAGTTGCGAAAGCAGTCGTTTCTGTAAGTAGGGGTGGTCACGTTGTGCTGTTTGGGGCAAATGGGGAGGAACCGTTCATCCCGTTAGTTTTGACAGAGCTCATACTGCGTGCACAGTACTTTAGGTGTGCTCCGTAGTAAGTACCACAAAGTAGGCATAAAAGGCATACGAAAGCAAAAGGTATGTGAAATGATACTTTAAAAAAATACAGAGCAGAGAGCACAGTATTTGAAAGTCCACAAAACAATGCGAACTGAACCCGTAAGTACAGTGCGTGACCTCACTGTCAGCAAGACTGGTGATGTTTTTGTCCTGCTTTTGATGGAGAGGGCAAAAGAAAAAATGGCATGGCAGATGTGAGGAGTAACTTACTCTACTTAGGAGTATTCCTTGATTGCTTCTTATCCTCATCTCCCCCAACCCCCCATCCATATTCAGTTCATTGACAGGTGGTGTCCATTTTGTCTAAAAATTCAGCTAAGATCCTCCTTGTGTCTTCAGCTCGTTGCCACCTCCCTGGTCCGAGTCATCCTCATCTCAGGTCAGGATGTCAGCAACAGTTACCAAACTGGTCTCCCGGTTTCCTCGTTTGCTTCTCTTGAGTCTCTTCTCTATAAAGAAGCCAAAAAGAACTCTTGAAAATATGCATCAAATCATGTGATTCCCAATTTAATATTCCTTAGTGCTTTCCCCTGTTTTTTGGCTAAAATCTGAATTCACAGAGTGGTCTGTGCTCTCTCTAGCTCCTGTCACCCTCACGTGCCAGTGGGATCTCAACTTTGAGGTCCCACCCCAATAACAGTTCTTCAAGGAATCACCATCCCTGCCCCCCTCCCTAAAGTGGCCTCCCCCAGTTTGTTTTCTGTCATATCCCCATTTGTCATGACCATCTTATTTTTTAAAATATTATTATATTTATAATTATTATGATTGTTATTGTTAGTTGTAGTAGTAGGAGTTGCTGATCATTGGCTGTCTTCCCAGCTAGGATGTGTACTTCATGAAGTCAGGGCTCACCCACCTTTTTCCAGGAGTAGCCCCCATGCCAGGCACATAGTCAGCACTCGGTAAATATTTTGAAAGTGAAAGAGCAAACTGTACAAAGAGTAAAATAATGAAATCCCTCTGCCTAGATCAGGGTTGTATTGAATGTCAATGTGAAGCTGGAGATTAGGAGGAAGCTAGAGAATTCAAGGAAGACCTTCAATGATGAACAGGGAATTCATACTTGATAAGATAAGTGATACATTGACCAAAGCATGGCACTTGTTTTATTTTTTGAGACTGATTATTTAAGCTGTTGTGCCCCAGCTGTATTGTATGAGGGAGAGGAATTACAAGCTTTGTCTTAGGGGATGATTGCACCAGCCCAGAAAATGTGACAAGGACTTGGATAGGGAGATTCTGAGGAAAACAAGGGAGAAGAGGTCGATTCAGGATTCCACAGTTTGGGATTTTGTGGTAACAATACACTGGAGCGGTCTAAATAGACAATATTATGCTTTCTTTATTATGTGACCATAAACTACCAGCCAAAAAAATCTCACATTGTTTAAAAAAATGTTCTCAGATAAACTTGATAGAAGCTTTCAACTACACCCCAACTCCCTCTTGGATGAAGCGCAATAGTGACAAGCTGATGTCAGGATGGGTTTAGGTGAAGAGAAGAAATGAGAGCAAACTTTTCCACTGCCATTGATTTAATAAGCAAGATAATGTACATGAAAAGTGCCCAGTGTGGTTAAACTTTCAACCAAATAATAAAAAATAGTGCTGATATTTACATTTTGTGAATCTACCTCACAGTGTTTTTTCCTGCCAAATTACCATCTGAAAGGAAATGATCTAAAACTGTTTTCTTATGATGCTACATTTTTTTTAAACATTCTTTTTCTTTTTTTTTTGTTTAAAGCAATTGAACAAGATGAAGAAAACCGTGACAAACACGTCATTGTGACAGAAGCTGGAGGTGTTCCAGATTCTCAGGTATGATCAGTTCTGTGCCCATCTCTCATTACACCTGTCTTCTGCACTGAGAGTGGTGGCATAAGGCAGGTGTCTGCAGATGATACAGGTTTGATCTTCTGTGTTCTGTAAAGAGTGGTATTACTGGGAATAAAGTACTTATTTTTAATAGGGAGGCATTTCACAAGAAGGACCCTAAATTGTTAATTATATTTCTAATTTGATTCACGAGGGAGGGACAGATGGTCAGACATCCTCCACTTCCCAGAGAAAGCAAGGAAAGTAAGTGAAGAACCAGGAGAGACCACCTGAGAGCAGACCACCCCCTGGAGACGGCAGAGAAGAATGAGCTGGCTGCCAGCCGGACAGCTGGGGCTGGGCCACACAGATGAGTGTGATGCCTCACCTGCCAGAGATTCTCTGCCAATGCCCAGTATCTAACTCACAGCATGGACATACTTTTAGCAGCATCTGACCTGCAGATGCTTACCTAGAGAGCAGAGTAGGAGCTTGCCATGCTCTGTGGTATTTCATATTATTGCAATCTTCACTCCGAGCATATTGTAAGCAAGTTGAAATTAGTTTCTCATTCCTTCCCCATCCATATGGGGAAAATACCCTGGGGTTGTTGAAAAATTTGGGTATGTAAAGGGTTAAGATGGAGAGACTGGGTCTCCTATATATGTTTCCCACCTGCCCAGAAGCCCTAATTCTCACCTCATATGTTAGCTCCTTTCTTCCTTTTCTCCCTAAAAATATCTTTTCTGCCTAAGAAACTCCCTGTTTTAATGCAGTGACGTGTGGGTGGCGTGGAGCGAGCCTGTAGACTTGAGTTTGCCTCCCAGCCCTTCTTCTCTATAGCCTGTGTCTTTACACAAGCTCTTTAGCGTCTAAACCTGTGAGTTCCTGCAGGCTAGCATCAGTGTCTTCGTCACCATAGTGCCCCTGCCTGCAAGGTCCCTGCAAGTGACTGGCATGCAGGGTTTTCATCTCTGTAAAGTAGAGATCTTATAAAGTTGTCTGGAGGTTGAAATGAAACAATGCAGAAAATGCCTGCACGTAAGAGTTTCAGTAATTGTTAGGCAGCGTGCATGAGGTCCAGAGTGCAGCCTCCAGGGCCAGACGGCCTTGGCTCTCCTCCTGGCTCTGCCGCTGTAACCTGGGTGACTTATTCTCTCCTGGCCTCAGAGTCCTTTTCTGGGATAGTATTGAGAGTTCACTTGGGCAGCCCTTTGGATGCAGTAGGCACTTGCCTAAGCTCCTAGTTTTCTTAACTCCACAACAAACCCTATATTTACCGCCACTTGACAGATGAGCTGGTAAGTGCTGGGGCCAGGAATCAAACCAAGGCAGTCCGGCTCTGACACCCTGGCATTTAACACCTGTCCTAAACTGCCTTTCTAACATCTGTGAATTGGGGATCATTGTGGGGGATTAGATAAATATATGGGAAACAGAACAGTGCCCAGCACATAGTAAGTAGTCAAAGAAGTTCGTTTCTATGAGTTATTACTGTGATCATGATCATCTATGACATTGCTTTTCGGTTTGAATGTTTAAGGTGTCTAACATGGCTCGGTTGCAATATTACTCCCTGCCTACCATTAGGGTATCTTCACATACATGGACTTCTAGACTCATTTATCACTCTTTATATAGGACTAAAGGATTAAAGAATTTTTTATCAAAATGTGTAGAATTTGGGAGGGTACCTGGGTGGCTCAGTTGGTTGAGCATCCGACTCTTGATTTGGGCTCAGGTCATGATCCCAGGATCGTAGGATTGAGCCCTGAGTCGGGCTCTGCACTCAACGTGGAGCTGGCTTGGGATTCTTTCTCCCTCTCCCTCTGCCTCTCCCCCAGCTCTCTCTCAAATAAATAAATAAATATTTTAAATTAAAAAAAGTATAGAATTTTTGGGGTACCTGGGTGGCTTAGTTGGTTAAGCGTCCAGTTCTTGGTTTTGGCTCAGGTCATGATCTCAGGGTCCTTGAATTGAGCCCCATGTCAGGCTCCGTGCTCAGTGGGGAGTCTGCTTGAGATTCAATCTGCCTCTGCCCCTCCACCTTATGCTTGTGCACCCGCTCTCTCTCAAATAAATAAATATTTTAAATGAAAAAAAAAAAGTGTAGAATTTTTGCCAGGTTCTAGTTTAGGGCTCTTAATGTGATCTTCAATGAGTAATTTATAATGTACTGAACTTTGGAAATTCTTCCTTTGCTTCAGGTGTCCATTGACCCCTGGATTCAGTAATTATTTTCATGTCTCCTGTCCTCCATTTGTAGCAATCATTTTATTTATTTATTTATTTATTTTTAAGATTTTATTTATTTATTTGACAGAGGGAGAGAAACAGTGAGAGAGGGAACACAAGCAGGGGGAGTGGGAGAGCAGGGAGCCCGATGCGGGGCTCGATCCCAGGACCCTGGGATCATGACCTGAGCCGAAGGCAGACGCTTAACAACTGAGCCACCCAGGCGCCCCTCAATCATTTTAACATTAAGTGATGGTAACTGTTAATTGTATAAAGTAATTGCCAAATATTTCATGATTTTCAGTAGCCAAAATGTGACTTCTTTTTTTTAACATATAGAAGAAAGCTGTTATTTAAGGCTGTGCTAGTGATCATAGAAAACAGATGCTCATTTAAAATGCTTTATGTTGGAATTTACTAGAATTTGCTTTTTTTTTTTCTTTATTATTTGTCAACTTTGCTGTTCTGCTTAGAGGTGTGGTCAGTGATGTTTACAGACCTGAGATGTAATTTCAGGTCCAAACAAGACAAAATATTGGTATCCTCCCTACTCTAGTATGAAAGTTCAAGGAATCAAGTATTGGAAATAAGTGAACCATAAGCGATGTAAATGTATGGCGATGTATTTTTTTAGTTTTCTCAGAAGAGAGAATTATGTACATAAAATAGATTAAGAAAATATTTGAGGGACAGCAATTATAAATTCCATGTAGCTATGGCTTCTGCCGGCTTCCCTCCTCCCACTATGCTCTGGCAGGATTTAGTTTCATACAGTGTTTGTATAGGATGGGTCTGTCCAATCCAAATGGTGCTTTAACACATGCAGTTCCAGAAAGGAGGGGGGTCAGAGAAATGAACCTTCCTGAGGTTGATGCCTTACCTGTACATGGAAGGGCCAGGAGTCACTGGATGACTCTCTGTGATGCCCCAGCACGGTGTCTGAGGCCTGTCCTAGTGATGCCCTGGGCATGAGTAAATCTGCCTGACACTCCCCATCACATGCACTTTTCACTGTGGGCGCCACGTGGCCCTTTCCCTCAAGGAAAGGGTATATTTTTCTAGCCCAACCAGGAGGAAATTTTTCATAATTTTCTTTCCCTCTCTGAAGAAATTTGAGAAAATGAATACTTGCCGCCCTACAAAATAAAATGGTTCTTTATTATTATTATTATCAATTTATAATTTATTATATTTAATATATTATAAATATTATGATTATATAATTGCCATATGATATATTCTATTATATATTACATTTTATATTATATTATTACTATATTGTATATTTTAACACATTATATTTTATGTACTTGTTATTAATATTACACATAATTTATTATTATTATTATTTAGTGTGAATTATCTTCTGAATTTTCCTAGAAGGGATTCTTAATATTTGTTGTTTAGAACATACGTGCATACAGTTGAGTCATGTAATATATCTTCCCATCCTATCAGTCTTTCATCATTTGAGTTTTCTGTTTAAAGTAGGAAAAAAATTTATGAATTTCTCTGTGAGATTGAATTGTGAAAGAAATGACTCTGTTATGTAGTAATGAATAAGAATTTATCACCGTGCATTTGTATTAAGTAGCATTCTGTTACTGCAAAAGTGCTTACTTGAAAAGTGGGCTCTTTCATCCTGGTTTTCCTTCTGTTTTGCATGATGTTTTTTTATCTAAGTGTTTGAGAGAAAATGATTCTTTAAGTGAAAATAATGCAGACACTGTTTTTATACATAAAATGTGCTCTTTCACCTTTCGTCATGAAGGTTTATTCATATATCATCCTTGTAGCCTTTCCTAAGGGACTCCTGTCCAAGCACCATTTTACCACTAAAAGAATGGGCCCAACATTTTTATGACTCCGTTTATAAAGGAAACAGACTTTAATTTACATTCATAACATTTCTCTCCTCAGACACTGAAAACCATATGAATAGTTTTAATTATACATTACAGAGGTTTTTCTTTTTTTCGAAGCAGACCTTGAAATAAGGCTCTTAAATAACTCTTCTGACAGTTCCAGATTAACCTTTTATTTTTTTTCTGGCTTAGCAATGTTAGGTAAACTGTTTATAATTAATTTCGTATAGCAAATTAAGTAGTTCAAGAATGTGAAAGTCTAGATCAAGGGCTGTTACTTATCTTGCTTCTCCTGCCATAACAAAGCTCCCAAAATATATTAATAAATTCATGGGTGTTTCAAATTAAATCACTAAGTTACAGAGCTGTGAAAGAGACCCCCAGAGAACATCTGGCTGAGCGTGGTACTTTCACAGAGGACTGTCTTAGAAACTATCTAGGATGTATGGCAATCTTTCTGGGCTTCAAGTTCTCCAGGGAATGAAGAAGCATTCATAACCCTCCTTGAAGGCCTTTTTTTTTTTTTTTTTAAAGATTTTATTTATTCATGAGAGACAGAGAGAGAGGCAGGCTCTCCGCGGAGCAGGGAGCCCGATGCGGGACTCGATCCCAGGACACTGGGATCATGACCTGAGCCGAAGGCAGATGCTTAACCAACTGAGCCACCCAGGCATCCCCTTGAAGGCCTTTTTTTGATAGTTGTTATGTAAAGAGTGCTGTAGAATTGATTATCTTACAAAAATGCATCTAGAAATTGTGCAGAAACCAGAAAATCAAGACAGCAATATTCCTTTTTTAATTATAAATACGAAATAATTAAGTTGCTCTGAAACCCATTTTTAAAAGTAATAGCATTTTGTGTTTAAAGTACATAATTTGTGCACCCAAGTATCTGGTTCTAATAAAAATGTATTTCCTCATTAAAGAAGAGTCTATATTTAGAATCCTAAACATATGATAAAATAGAATGTTTAGAGTTTCTTAAACACTCATGTTCCCACAGCAACCAAAAAAATAGTTAAGGTATCTTAAGTTTTCACTACTCGGTCCCACCCTCTTAATCCTAATGATATTATCAGTTGTTTTATTTTATTTTATTTATTTATTTTTTTTTTAAGATTTTATTTATTTATTTGAGAGAGAGAGAGAATGAGAGAGAGCACATGAGAGTGGAGAGGGCCAGAGGGAGAAGCAGACTCCCCGCCGAGCAGGGAGCCCGATGCGGGACTCGATCCCGGGACTCCAGGATCATGACCTGAGCCGAAGGCAGTCGCCCAACCAACTGAGCCACCCAGGCGCCCTGTTTTATTTTATTTTTAAGATTTTATTTATTTGACAGAGAGAGACAGCGAGAGAGGGAACACAAGCAGGGGGAGTGTGAGATGGAGAAACAGGCTTCCCAATGTGGGGCTCAATCTTAGGACCCTGGGAGCACGACCTGAGCCAAAGGCAGACGCTTAATGACTGAGCCACCCAGGCGCCCCCTATCAGTTGTTTTAAAAGAATGTATATGATGAGGTACCTGGGTAGCTCAGTTGGTTGGGCATCCGATTTTTGGTTTCGGCTCAAGTCGTGATCTCAAGTTGTGAGATTGAGCCTTACTTTGGGCTCTGCACTGAGCATGGAGTCTGCTTGAGATTTTTTCGTCCTCTCCCTCTGCCCCAACCCCCACTCACACACACTCTCTCTAAAATAAATAAATAAAATCTTTTAAAAAAAATAAAAGAATGTATATGGGTCTGTCTCCCATATACATACAAAGGAAAGACCGTCTCCAAATCAGAGCACATGGGAGCTTAGCCCAGTTAACTCTGGAACCCATGCTGGTGAGAAGTAACAGGCTCAGTCTTGTGCCTATTTAGTTCCAAGACACCTTCCTCCTGTGTATCCCCCCTTCCGGCCCCAATCCCACACACACCCTCTATTATACAGGGCGCTGCACTGGGGAGCACCAAGAGATTAGGACTAATCCATCACACTGCAGAATAAACAACCACAGGGCAGGTCCTAAGGTTGCAGGGTCATGAGCCTCCTTTCTCCGCTAGCAGGACAGTATGTTAAAACGCTGTCAGGATGACATGGATGGAGAGAGAAGAAATTCTAGCTGGCTGACATCAATGAATTTTTTAGATAACAGAAATTTATTCCTCTAAGTGTCAAAGCTTTTAAAAGATGTTAATCATTTGTAATATAGGAAATCCACCCCGCAAAGTCTCCTTGTCTTTTTAGTTTAAAGGAGGATATTTAACACCACTGATCCTCTTGTACCCTCTCTAGTATTGATGAAAAGTGCCTCTTCAAGATCAGCCCATGTATTTAGCATTATATCAGGTTATGGGCTCCATTAAAATCCCGACAAACAGAAATATGCTCCAAGGAGGATGGCTAGTATGTTAAAAGGATCTAAAAATAAAATCAAGTGGGCCCTTAGTAATGCTTGACAATCTTATTCTACTTCCCTTGTCCCGTTTCCTCCCAACTCAGGAAGGGGCAAACCACAGTTGACTCCCTATTTTTGTAAGTAAAGCGTTACTGGAACACAGCTGTGCTCTTTCACCTACCTATTGTATGGGTTGCTTTTGCACTAAAACTGCAGAATTGGGTAGTTGCATGAGAGCCCACATTACCCACAAAGCCTGGAATATTGACACTCTGGCCCTTTACAAAAAAATTGGCCAACCTTGCCACTGAAATGACCACTACAGGTAGCCTTCTTTTCTTAAACCTCCACAGCATCTTCTCATATTCCCTACTCTCAGCTAATAACTTGACTTATTTTGGGGGGAAATAGAAGCATTCAGAAAAGAATTTCCAGGAGTGCCCGGGTGGCTCCGTCGGTTAAGCATCCAACTCTTGATTTCAGCTCAGGTCATGATGTCAGGGTCCTGGGATTGAGCCATGTGTCCAGCTCCCTGCTCTGCTGGGAGCCTGCTTGAGATTCTCTCTCTCTACTCCTCCCCCACCTCGCACATGTGCGAGTGCTCTCTCTTTCTCTCTCTCTCTCTCAAATCTTTAGGAAGTAAAAAAAAAAGGGGTGCCTGGGTGGCTCAGTCGTTAAGTGTCTGCCTTCGGCTCAGGTCATGATCCCAGGTCTCTCGCTGTGTCTCTCTGTGTCAAATGACTAAATAAAATCTTTAAAAAAAAAAAGAATTTCCACATTTTCCCACCACCAAACGTGCCAGCCTACCTGCATATTTATCCCTGTACTTCACCTGCCCTCCTGTTACAGTGAGTGAAAGATTCACAGTCCTGCTTCTGTCTGATAGTAGATCTTTATGCTCTCTTTGCACCTGAAGGACATTACTCCTAAAAATGCCCCCTCTCCATCTGCATCATGAGGTCTCTCGCTGTGTCTGGGTGATTTCTAATAAGATAAGTAGACTGGAACATCCCTCACCGTAAACAAGCAAGCAAGCAAAACTCCTTTCAACATCACTCTTTAGCTAGTGTCCTTTTGTTTGTAACAAAACTCGGAAGAGTTGTTGCTCGTTATTTGTAAACCCCAGGCTAATACAGCTTTTTTCCCTACCACTTTTTTGGTCAAAAAAAACTATCATCAAAGTCACCGATTACTTCCGTCAAATTCTGTCAAATCCGTCATTTCGAACCCATCTTACTTGATATTTCAGCAACATTTGGTACAGTTTTTCTCTCCCTCCTCTTTGAAACACCTTCTTCACTACTCACCAGCTTCTCCTCCTGGAGCCACTCTGTCTCCTTTGCTCACTATTTGTTGTCTTTCCAATATCCAAACAGGGGACTCAATTCCTGGATTTCTTCTCTTCTTTGCTTACATCACTCCACTGGTAACCTCTCTTACTCCTCTGGTTTTAAGTACCACCTACACTGATGCATCTGAGCCTCCAAATGGCCAACCCGGCAACACCACTTAGATACCTAATGGGCATATTCCTTCCCAGACATTCTTCCCCAGTCTTCCCAATCTCAGTAAATGACAACCCTACCTTTCCAGTTGCTCAAGCTAAATACCTTGGAGACAACAAAATCTGTTGCTGTACCTTTAGAAAGTATTCAAATTCTTTTTTTTTTTTTTGAAAGTTTTCAAATTCTAACCATTTCTCACCATCTCCACCACTACCACAAGTTCCAAGACTTTGCTTCTCTGAAGACCAGTCTCCTTATGGGTCTTCTGGTTTCAGCTGCTTCTTCCCACCCAACAATGTTTTCTCAACCCAGAAGACGGAACGATCTTGTTAAAATGTAAGTCAGATGATGCCAGTCCTACATTCAAAACCTTCTAAAAGATTTCCATCTTGTTCAGAAAAAGAATCCAAACTCCTTACCCAGCCTGTAAGGACACTATGTGATCTTTAGATAACAGAAATTTTCTGTTCCTTGAACATGCCAATCACACCCAGGCCTCAGCACCCTTGCACTTCTGTTCCTCTGTCTGACCAGACACTCTTCCTCACTTCTTTTAGATCTCCATTCAAATCTCACTTTACTAAAGAATCCTTCCCTGACATGCCTTGTCTTGGTAACACTCCAGTCATTTCTCTACCCCCTTGCCTGCCTTATTTTCCTTCCTATCATATATTACCAGCTGATATATTATATCTATATATGTTATATAATCCACATCCCCTAGTGAATGTAAGCTTCATTACACGGGGGGTTGTTTTTGTTGTTGTTGTTGTTCAGTACTATATCCCTAGAACCTATAACTCCTAGCTTGTGTTGGTTGCTCAAATAAAATCTGTTGAGTAAGTGAGTGAATGAATGAATGAATAAAATAGGGAGCTGGGAGGGCATATATGGGCAATATTAAAAGGAAAATATAATAAATATTGGTGTTTAAATGTTTGAAAAATTAGGGTGCCTGGGTGGCTCAGTTGGTTAAGCGACTGCCTTCGGCTTAGGTCATGATCCTGGAGTCCCGAGATCGAGTCCCACTTCGGGCTCCCTCCTCAGCAGGGAGTCCGCTTCTCCCTCTGACCCTCCTCCCTCTCATGCTCTCTGTCTCTCACTTTCTCCCTCGCAAATAAATAAAATCTTAAATAAATAAATAAATAAATAAATAAATAAATAAATAAATGTTTGAAAAATTATCATATTGAAAAGAAATAGGCATAGTTTCAGTTGCTTTAAAAGGTAAAACTAGGGGCACCTGGGTGGCTCAGTCGGTTAAGTGTCTGGCTCTTGATTTTGGCTCAGTTTGTGATCTCAGGGTCTTGGTGTCAGGCTCCATGCTCAGCGGGGAGTCTGCTTATGGATTCTCTCTCCCTCTCCCTCTGCCCCCCTCCCCACTCGCTCGCTCTCTCCCTCTCTTTCTAAAATAAATAAATAAATATTTTTTAAAAATAAAAACAAAAGGGGTGCCTAGATGGCTCAGTCAGTTAAGCGTCTGCCTTCGGCTCAGGTCGTGATCCCAGGGTCCTGGGATCGAGCACCGCATTGCTTCTCCCTCTCTCTCTCTCCCCCTGCTTGTGTTCCCTCTCTTACTGCCTCTCTCTTTGTCAAATAAATAAATAAAATCTTAAAAAAAAAATAAAAATAAATAAAAGACAAAACTAGTACTCCTGGATTTAAGTTGAATGATTTCAGAGTTTTGTCTAGTGTGGTAAGGGACTTTCCAGGAACTGTGGCTCTCCAACAGGGCTCAGGCTGTCTTAGGATAACCTGAGATCCCTGTGCAAGAAGCCTTGAAGACGAACTGGAGGCCTGCTTGTGAGGGATGTTTTAAAAATAAATAGCTGACTTTGGGGGAGGAATTCCACTTGCTGTCTCCTGGGAATCTGTGATTTAGGCCACTTGAAGAATTTTCTGTTTTCTTCCTAATTGTTGGAGACACTGCTAGATAAGAAACTATCTTTGCCCATGGGAATAAAGATAATAGTCATTGTTTTACATGGATGATCCCATTTCTTCGATGCCCACTCAACAAAATGGGTATCTTTGGCACAATTAAGACCATGAAGCTGAGCATCACTTTCCGTCCCCCTTCTCCATATTTGGTCCTGTTGCTAAGTCCTTTCAAATCCTGTAGTTTGTATTATAGATTCCCAAATTTTGACTGCTCCTGCCAAGAGTAACTTCAGATTTCATTAGATCATGTCCTCATATGTCAGTATGAACCATTTTTTTAAAAGAATTTGAGCAGAAACAGTTCACAGTTTGTGTTATAATGAACATCTTTTTTTTTCTAATCAAAGTCCTAGATTCTCCTCCTTTGTATTATTGTTACTTAGGTACTTTGGCATAATAAAAAATGTGATGCTTTATGGATCATTTCCAATCCCTGATGACATTTGAAGCTTTCTTTTTGTAGTTTATTTTTAATAAACTTTTTTTTTACCGTATTTATGCAACATTGGAGGTATTTTGCTAATAATGTCCCATAGTAACTTTCCAGTTGTTAAAAAAAAAAAAAATCTGGTGATCTTGTTAAACTGTGTATTTGTACGTGGAATAATCTGGTGGAGTGAAAAAATTAGGAGCGTGTATACTGTTATTTTTAGTACTCTGTATCATTTCACCCTTTTTGTCACAGTGGTTCCTGGCTAACTTTCCCATGAGTTTTTAACCTCTTGTGAGGCTTTGCTTATGTAACAGGAAACAGGCTGTCAGGAACAAATACTGGCATATCAGAAGCACACTTCAGTCGCAAATGATTCAGTTTGCTCTGCCCTTCTCTCTCTTAAAGTGGACCGATACATGATCTTAACTTTAAGACTTGCGGTGTGACCTTCCTAGGTTAAAATCATTCAATTTCAGTTTTGGAAAGGCAACATATTTGACCAAGACCAGGCATTAATCCAGGCAACAGAGAAGATGAGCTCATCATAAGGCGAATTCTGCAGTGGTGTCATGTCCTGGGACTGCGGATTTAAGTATATCTTCGCTTTTTCCCCAACTCTTAAGGCAGGAGTGATGTGCAAACTTCAGGAGAGAGATGACATCGGACGAATTGAACTGGTCCAGAAGCTGGCAAGAGAAAACTGTCAGTTTCTACAGACAGACAAAAAAGAACAGGAGAAATCTGAACACGTAAGCCCTTTTTCTCTTGGGGACGCAGGTTTAAAGGGGGTGGAAAATGTTTCCGCCTGGTTGTATGTTTGAAGGAAAAGATATTTTAAATTCTTTAGTTTTGTTTTTTCCCCCAAAAATCATCCTCCTTAGTAAAAATAACAGCTGCTCATAACTCCAAGCCAGCCATTTACAACACTGGATTTATAAGAGAACTCTCCTCA
This sequence comes from Mirounga leonina, assembly GCF_011800145.1. Classification (NCBI taxonomy): domain Eukaryota; kingdom Metazoa; phylum Chordata; class Mammalia; order Carnivora; family Phocidae; genus Mirounga; species Mirounga leonina. Next base: position 38,357,864 of record NW_023270451.1, on the reverse strand, counting down.
AAAGTAAATCTTGTAGAAATAGAAGAATACATGTAAGCAAATCTATGAATGCTTGTCTATGATTTTGATTTGGTGGCTTTCAAGTTTGACTTTGGGAATTTGACCACATCAGATAGTTTGTGGAATATGAATTTTGAAAGAACATTCTGATGTACTTTTATGTTGAGTATGGCGTGGCTCTGGTTACCAAACAAATGTACCCTGAGTCAGTAGAAAAAGGTAAGAGTAGAGTAACAGATTATAGATGCTTTCACCAAGTGGGAGAGTCAGAAGGGAGTTTTCCCAGTATCTTATGAATGTTTGTGTTCCAACAAAAGTTCTATTGTTTGCATGGAGTTAAACTGGAGGAAAGGGACGGACGCTCTGCTCAATTCTCCTGAAAGCAGTAATTCAGATCAAGCCTTAGAACTGAGAATGTTGCCCTCATGCTGGGGTACAATGGCACCACTTTCTTTGTTGTCTGACTTTTTGGGGTTGTTTGTAAAACTACGCTCTCAGTGCTCAACTATCCAGGGTTGCTCACGAAGGGGAAAATTCTTCAGTGCTTATAAACATGTCTTTCTCTGACTTTAATTTTTCCTTGGAATTTTAGATCCAACCCCTTCCAAAGGGGAAAAATTGCCTCATGATTTTTCTGCCCTAAGGCCCAATACAAACACCAGGGTTTTACTGAGCAGGAGGGGAGGTAAGATGTTCAAGGGGGCAGGCTGTTTAGTTGAACATAACATGTCTCTCACAGTGCAACATCGGATGATAATAATTGGTGTCTCAAGGGGGAGAATAATCAAGCAGTTTCAAAGCCTTGTAACTGAGCTGTTTCAGGGGTGACCATTGACTTTAAGTGAGAGTGGACATCTCAGGAGCCTTCACTTCACTAGGTACTATTGAAAATTCCAGGGACTTGTTTAAATTGTTAAAAGCACCCTGACGGTTGACTGTATCAAAGACTGACTCTTAATCTCTGCCATGTCCTTAGAATATTTGAGTGAGTATCCTAATGTGTGACTTAAGTTTCTCAAAACAGTGTACCTTTTGGTTCATTTTAATTAGAAGAGCAACAGTTTTCATATGCCATATTTTGTTGATTTCAAAATGCATATTTCCCCCACATTTTAGCATCTCAGAAATCAGAGTAAGTCTTAATGATTGATGATAGGAAAACACATCATAGTTTAACTGTGAGCACTTTTCTTTCCTAGTGGTCCTTAAAATGAATGATATATTTTACAATGAATTGCATGTTCAATTCAGTGGACCAGTGACAGCCTGAGGGTAGGGCAAGATCTTTCAAAGCCAAACCAATAGTAGAGTACCAGTTCACCAAGGCTAGAAATCATCGGCCTTAGGCCACAGACAACCTTAGGCTTATTTTAAAAGATATCAGTATTGCCTTTGCCTTGTATTTAGTTCAATCCGGAATATTATAGGTAAAGCTAATGAGACTATCGTACCCCCTCCCCCAAATATATATTAGAAATCCAAACTTGGTGCTGGTAATTGTAAACACTTCTAACATGAGGCAGAAATTTAGTGGTAGAAGATTTACAGCTTTGCTTATGGTTATCTACTGTTGCTATGTGCTATCCCTACGGTTATCTAAAATGAAGGTTTAGTCCTTCATTTGAAGACTGTAAAATAGAACACTAGGGTTTGTTACTTCTTGCATGAATGTCATGATGTGAATGCATTAGCAGCTCTGTTTATGCTCCTGAGAGGAAAGATGGTGTATAAATCAGCATTGGAATTACGACATTTGCTACACAGACTTGTCCTCCTGAAGCTTAGAGTAAGGAGAGGTGAATATTCAGGCTCTTTCTTCCTTAGTGATGAATATAATCTCAGCCATTCTGCATGTCCCTCCTGCAGGATGACAGCAGCTGAACGGATCAGCTCTTGAGACTGATACTGATATCGTGTTCCACTCTCTGGATTATTTGATACTAGATGTTTAACTTATTGCAATAGTGTATTAGGAACAAAAACCATCTGGTAGATTATCTGACTCATTTAGGTCTTGAGCGTTTGATGTGGCTCCACCTTTGCTTACCCACGGAGTTCACCGTGTTCATGAGGTGGGTACAGCGTTTGCCTCTTTCCTGCCCTCGCTCTCTTTTCACTGGTAGTCATCTGCTCTGGCTCATGAAAACTCAAGTTATAATGCGCAGGATGTACAGAGGAAACTGCAGTTTACCTAATGTAAACCCAGGCCCGCAGTTTCTTCTTGTAATAACAGTACCCATAATGACCAAACTCCAGAGTTACATACAGATTTCCTTTCTTTGATGATTTTAAATGCTTCATCTACCTCCTCTGCCATTCCTGGGCCAAAGGTATTTAAATAGACAATGGTAAAATTTGAGTTAGAGTCTAAGTTACCCATTGAGTTTTGCTTTTGTTTTTGTTTTTTTAAACTAAACTACATTGCTTCTCCAGTTCTAGAATACCACATCCCTTTAAATATGTATGTGCCAAAATGAGAAATCTACTTTAAAGTACTACTGAATAGAAAAAGAATAAAGCTTTTGTTGCTGGTACATCTTGTTACAAATAGAAGGAGCTTCAAGCTTTCTGAGTAGGCATTTCTCATATTTTCTCAAACTGGTCAAGACCATGATTATAAATGCAGCCAATGAGAGACACACTTCACTCTGAGCTTTTGCCCAGGTATTTCTGAAAGAAAAATATTTAAATGTATAATTACCACAAGTTTCTCAGGAAGCACTTGGTTGTATTATTTTACATTAACAAGCTGTCGGCAAAATTAGCCAACACTCATTACTAAGTGTTGAAAATCATTATGTGAGAACTTTAGGAAGGGGACAGAAATTGGTTATTTCTTCTAAACATTATGATAGTGGGATTAAAATTTGGTCATTAACTCTTTAAAGTAATTACTTCTTTTGTAGGCATCACATTTCCTAGTCTTAATCTAATTGTATTAATAGGGGAAGGGGCATGTGTTACCAAATGGGGACTTTCAGCTTGACCTGGAAGGCTGACTAATGGCCCCCGCAGGGTGGGACAGGGCAGAGCCTGGAAGACAGAGGGACTAGCAAGAATGCACATGACTTGAGCACTGGGTGATTCATGGGGAATAAAGGGGAGTGGGTTGTGACGGAGGTTACCGTTCAGCTGCATAAGACCTGGTAAGCACACTGTAAGGAGTTTAGACTTGCCTTTCTGGCAAAGGAAAGCCATCAAAGAAGGGAAGTAGCACAATCAGACGGAGTCTTTGTAAGATCTCTTTGGCATTGGCTTAGAGGAAGAAATGAGTGGAAAAGAGGAAAGTGTTAGAGCGAACTCTTGGAAGACTATTGTAGTGAGTCAGGTGAAAGATGAAAGCCTGAACCAGTGTGGTAAGGCTGTAGATATAGATCATAGATGGCAAAATCGGCAGGATTTGATGACTGGTAACAAGGAGGTGGGAATGTGTGTTATTTTCTATTAAATGGTAGACATAAGAATGTTATGTTTAGCAATAGAGGGGTTGGTCCCCTTTACCAAAAAGCTACAAGACATTTACCTTGCTTTTGTGTTCCTGCAGTATGTTTCAGGTATCTGAGATACATGCTAAAGCGCACAGTGTTTATCTCATTGGCAAATTGTGAGGTGGGGGTTCTGGCTAGCATGGAACTACATAAACCATCTTCTCAGACCAGACCTTTTGAAAATACCTTGGGCAGACAGAATCTCTGGTAGCCCCCAAATGAACTGGATTATTTAGCCAAAGCTTTGGCATTTGCTGCAATGATGTGTGTGCCTTCTTCAGAATTAACTGTGATTTCAGGAATCCTCTCTTGACCCATATAGTCTGAATTGGTATTACCATGCTGTTATTTTAGAGTATTCTCGGTTATTTATTCATTGAGTATACCTTTAGTAAAGCCAATGTCATGGGGGATTCAGAATAACTATGTGGCAGCTACCCTGAAGAAGTATAGTCATGTTGTGGAAAGAAGACATTGACTCAGATAACTGAGATACAAGGAGACAGTATTGGTAATCCCCAGAGATATACAGAGATGGTAGAAGAAGAATTTCCACCTGGGGAAACAGGATTCTCTCTTACGGCGGAGGTGAAGTTTGATGTGGACCTTAAAGTAGGTTTGGGTTGAATTAAACGATTCAAATTAAAGAAAAGCATTGCTAGCAGGCAGAACAGCATTAGAAAATGCACAGAGCTGTCAAAGTACAAGGTGGTTTTTTTGTTTTTGTTTTTTAAAGATTTTTATTTATTTGACAGAGAGAGACACAGCGAGAGAGGGAACACAAGCAGGGGGAGTGGGAGAGGGAGAAGCAGGCTTCCCACGGAGCAGGGAGCCTGATATGGGGCTCGATCCCAGGACCCTGGGATCATGACCTGAGCCAAAAGCAGACACTTAATGACTGAGCCACCCAGGCGCCCCAGTACAAGGTGTTTTTGAACATCAGAAGCCATTCTGTGTCACCAGCGTACCACAAGTGGGGCCAAGGGGCAAGCTGATGATATTGGGACCAGACCATGGAGGATTTTGAGGGCTGAAAAGTTTTACTTCATTCTAGATGTAAGGAGAAATCATTGATGACTTGGTTTTGTTAGTTTTCCTAGAAAAGGAGGAAGGAGCGGGGGCTCTTGTGAGGTAAATGATGACATTCAGTTTGACACATTAGAAAGCTGAGGCTGATGAGTGGCTAGGCAGAGCTGGGCTAAGAGTGGATTCAAGTTGGATGGCTTCTGGGATGTATCTTCTCTCCACAGTCATTACTGGAGGGAGGGCTGATCTGAGGACAGGAAACCAGGACAACAAGAATCGTGATAATCCCAAGAAAGAGGAATGGCCAGGACCACCCTGGAGGAAAGAGACAGAACAATTATGTATTGAAGGGATGGTGGTGGCAGATACGGGAAGGATTAGAGAAAAGAGAATGCTAAGGTGCTTGCTCAGTTTGAGTCCTAACTTAGATTTGAAAAGCAAGTAAACTATTCATATTTTCGTATCTGTGAGATAACTGTATTAAAAGTATTTATCTAGAGGTGGGTCCCTTTTTTTTTTTTTCTTTCCTGGAATACAACCATACTCTTGACCAGAAAACCAGAACTATTTTTTCCTAACATGTAGCTTTGTAGTGTATTAACTTGGAGAGTAGAAATGCCAGTAGTGGTTGCTAAACCGAGTTCCTCATTTCCAAACTGCAGAAGTGTGGATCTGTGGAATGTATGTGCTAAGCAGCCCTTTCCCTAGGGACTCGGCCCATAACCCGCCCTCCCCCCACCCGTTTTCTTCAGTTCCTTTGTTAAGTCTGAGGACCCACCCTACTTCCTTCCCCTTTTCTCATTCACTTCTGAAAAATGGGTGGGAAGGGGATTTTGCTGAAACTGAATCTTGGCATAGCCCGCTGCCAGGGTAGGGTCCCTATCACTCAGCCTCGACCGGGGCTTCCTTTTTCCCTGTTTCCTGCAGCCTCATCCTGGAATTCTGCCTATGTCAAAGGGTCCCTTGTTCACGGACGACTAGGGGAGAAGTGGTTTGGGGTATCCTGGCAGCTGTCCCTCTTATTTCACCTATTAAAAGTTAGTCTCTGCCTTTTTCCAACTTTCGTTTGGCCTCTTACTTTGTTTAAAAAATAAGGCTAAGTATAAGGTGAAAGCCCTGTTTTTACTCTATATGAAATACTAAAAGCAAAGGTGGTTTTACCATTCTTTATTCAAACTTGCATTATATATCTAGTGAAGTTAAGAGCAATCATGGCATTATTTAAAGTTTATCAGTAATTTCGTTTAACCAAGAAACTACTTAAATACAGAGTTTTACAACATCACTGCTTAATAACGAAAGCCAGGATTCAGATGTGATAGCCAATTCATCATATATTAAGTTGCCCACCTATAAACTGAGAAATCGCTATATAGAAACGATGTTGTTTTTCTTAATAACAGAATCTTGACTTTGTGTTGGTTTGGTACTAAAGTACCTTTTCATAGGAGAGAGATTGCCTTGAATGAACATCAGTTTTAGTTCATTTTCGATCAGGATTAATATGGCCACAGAATAAGACAAAAATGACAGAAGGGAGTTCATGCCTCTAAGAAGTTTACAGTTGAGCTGGGAGGGGGCGGGGAGAATTCATACATGGAAAACAAGGAATCATCTAAGACAGTATTTAATCAAGTGTTTAAATACTTTCACAGGCATTGAGAGAGAAGGAAGTACCTCTGATAAACATTTTTCACAGATGCAACAATCTGTGCTCTTCTCCATTAGACGGCAAGCTTTACAAGTTTGGTTCCCTCCATGTGTTCTTTAAATTCTAGTTTTGTTGGGATTTTTATCTATCTATCTATCTATCTATCTATCTATCTATCTATCTACTTACTTACTTACTTACTTACTTACTTACTTACTTACTTACCAGAAGAATGGCAGCCAAGCTGCCCGTGAAAGCGATGTGCTCATGCTGTCTGGTAGAGCCATCTGCTCATTAGCTATATTTTTAAGTTCCCACAAGAAGCCCACTGCAAGTCCTGACATTTATTTTTAAAAAATGAGTTTCAGCGTTTTTGAAGAGAGGGATTTGTCATTAGAGTATTTGTTTATTTTTCTGAAAATACTCAAGTTTATTTTAAAAGGCCCAATTAGGAAAAGTGGTAGGGGCTCTGATAGGTTTATCAAAATCACATTCTTGAAGATCTTGTATTCCCCCTGGGACAGATGCTGCTGCCTAGGTTTATTAAGTTCTTATTCTTATAAAATTAAAATAGCCATATCATCTCTAGAATGTCTGAGATATCATTAAAATGAGATACCGAGAAATAGGTTACTTTTCTTTGGTTTATAGCCCCCTCCATGGGCATATCTCACTCCAGACCCTGAGCAACCTTACATTCTTTCCTATTCTACCCCCATCAAGGCCTGATCTGCATTACAATTAATAAAACAATATTATTACCTTCCAGATGGTTGTCTGATTATATCACACTGGAAATCTTTTTTTTTTTTTTTTAAGATTTTATTTATTTCTTTGAGAGAGAGAGAGAGAATGAGAGACAGAGAGCATGAGAGGGAGGAGGGTCAGAGGGAGAAGCAGACTCCCTGCCAAGCAGGGAGGCCGATGCGGGACTCGATCCCGGGACTCCAGGATCATGACCTGAGCCGAAGGCAGTCGCTTAACCAACTGAGCCACCCAGGCGCCCACACTGGAAATCTTTGGTAGTTGAGTTCCATTCGAGTTCTAATGGATGCTTTATGACAAAAAGGTAGGGAAAAGATGTGCAGACAGACAATCCTTCACAGACACAGTCTTTCATGACAATTGTGTACCACTGAGGCTTGGAGAAATAAAAACGTGAAGAGATCTCAGGGAGAAGGGAGACATAGGTACCAACTTAAAATGTGCTTTCATTCTTGCGGGACGCCCTGATAACATCACTGCCTTTGGAGAGCTAACACTGCAGGAAATTCCGAGGCTGAATTCACGGTTACCTGGGGGATAAGTGTTATGCAGAGTGCTCTGGAAGCTTGTCACAGGGAGCTCAATGGGTCTAGGGAGACATGCACAGGTCCCTGAGGAAGAGAGACTGAAGGGCGGAAGCATTATGAGGAGAAGTGAGGAAAGACAGGCGTTTCAGGTGGAGGAAGCGCCGCGTGGTGAGGACGATGTGAAGGGCTCACGCACGGAGGGATGCTGCAGCTCCAGAGGCAGAACCAAGTGGCCGGAGCATGGCACCTAAAAACTGTGTGCTATTCGCAAAATACCTTTGAGCTCTTGTGAATTTAATACGCAAGAGAGAAAAAGGTGATTACATTCAAATTTTGGAGATTGCTCTACTGCACCACGGGAATGGGTTTGTAGGAGAAGAATGGGTCACACTCACTCCCTTTTCTCGTGGTCCTCTTTGTTGGTTTTACACGAAGCAGTCACCAGCATCAACTAAGGATTTCACGTGAGGAGCTCAAGTCCAGACTTGAGCTAAGTCCCTGGGAAGACAGAATGTCCAATTATAGCTCAATTCTAGTTCATTAGCTTTACCCTAAAATATACCACTATATCATCATTTTCTTAAAAAAGTTGACTGTGATTTGGTCCTGTTTTTATAGAAGTGAATTTTGAGCTTGCATGTGGTATGAATACTATCTGTTAGCAAATACTACACAGGCTTATATGTTCACTTTATATATACACTCTGCTGTATGATATTTACCTCATACTGATTCAGCCAAAGTTTGGTGATTTCTGAGTGATTCAAATACTTCAGTTGATAAAGATGAGGAAGACAAATGTAGAAAAGATTTCCATGTAAGATGCAAAAAACTTTTTTTTCCTTTTGCAATGGGAAATGGATGGAAAGGAAAAAATTCCATCTGGCATACAGCAGCCCTAAATGTTGTTTTAAGATAGCAAAAATAGAAGATTGCTTAAAATATCATAACAGACTGTGGGCAAGTGTACAGTACATATTTCTCTGATAAATCACATTAAATACCTGTATTTTACTTAAAACATGACCATGTTCTTAATTTTCATTACATAAAAATTTGTCTTTCATTTAAAAAAAAAAAGTCCATTCCATGGCTGAAGCAGAAAAGACTTGTTTTAGTCTGTAGAAATTGATGTACAGCACTTAGGTTTACCTGGAGTAGGTTTCTTAATTTGTTGTTGTTGTTGTTGTTGTTGTTTTCAAGTACTTTCCTACTGTATTAAAAAAATGGAGAAATAGGATATGGCATGTAGATTCATTTAGGTTACATTTGTATATGATTAAGTGAACAAGGCTCAACAATTTTAACAAACCCTTGTAAATGTCCTCTTTATTCAGGTTCCAGGAATGGCTGGGCATGATTGAGGCAAGCTGAGTCAGAATAAAAGATTAGGGGCTCCTGGAGATCCAAGAAACACATAGAGGGAGAGAATAATGATGATAATAAGACAATTAAGATGGCAGGAAGTGGCTTGGGGGTAGGGATTTGTAAGGAGGCTCATGAAAACTTAATGAGTCATAAGAGCGTATCTTGGTGATTGCAAAGGTGGGGGTAGGGTAGAATATGTCAAGGTAAAATTTTGGCCCTGTGCAGTCAGTGAGAGGAGAGAATGGTACTTTAGGCAAATGAGTCTTTAAACCTTTCATGATCTTGCCTTAGCTAGGATTTATAAAGGTAAAACAAGCTTCATATTGATACTCATATGAATAGAGAAGTCTAATGATCCCCAAATGGTGCAATGCATAATAAAATCCCAAACTGAATTTTATGCTTGATGGATGCTATCACTTTCTCCCTGCTCAGTGAACTTACTGTTATTACAAGTCGGGGGATTGTGATGATGCGTTATTTTTTGCAATCAGTCTGAGTATCCTGGAGTTTTCCTCTGAGAGTCATAGCCATTGGAAAGAACTTTAGATATCCTGTGTCTTGATTGATTGGGTAAGAAAAAACTTGCGTTCAAAAACTGGCACCTGCTAAATAGGATTATAAAGAGTTTCCTCTAAAATGAGCAATAAATACTATACAATCCATTAATTCTGTTGGGAGTTTGTTAATCGCAAGGAAAGGTTAGAAAAATTTCCATTGATGATATTCTTTTAGTAAAATAGATACCTTTTAACCTCTGTTATCAGAAGCCAAAAAAATCATTAATAAAAATAATAGCTGGGGGGGCGCCTGGGTGGCTCAGTCATTAAGCGTCTGCCTTCAGCTCAGGTCATGATCCCAGGGTCCTGGGATCGAGCCCCACATCGGGCTCCCTGCTCCGCGGGAAGCCTGCTTCTCCCTCTCACACTCCCCTTGCTTGTGTTCCCTCTCTCGCTGCCTCTCTCTCTGTCAAATAAATAAATAAAATCTTCAAAAAATAATAATAATAATAATAGCTGGAGATCTTTCAGGTTTGTTAGAGAAAGTTGCGATTCACTCTTTGTGTTTTTATATGTGTTCCTAAAGATGGATTTTGTGGGGACCTAAAGTGAGGCTAGACTGATTGAAATGACCCTTGCCCCCATAAAATATTTCTGATTAACTGTTTCTCCCCTGCTTATTCGCAGTTACCCTATCAGAAAATTAACACAGCAACTCCTGAAAGGCACAAAAAATTTTGTCAGCAAAAAATAAATGGGATCATCCAGTGCTTCTCATTAAATACCCATAGGGAGTCAGAGATCCAAAAATTAAACTCAGTATTAAAACAATACTCAGATACAACTCCAAAAACATGGGAACCAAGAGGGTAATGAAGCCATGGAGATAATACTGTTTCCTCTAGTAACTTGTATGACCGGAGTGTTAAAAGATGTGAGTGAGTAGAGCTACAGAAAACAAAATGACAGACACGGTAACACACATGGGCCCAAGCTGGCGCTGATTTATACCTACAGGTTTGAAGTTAAGGGATAAGCCATCAAGGTGGTAAAGGGAAGGATTTGAGCTTGGATGAGGCAGAATACAGACTTAAAACCTTGGAACGAAACCTTGGAACAAAACAGAGAGCCAATTTTATTCTGATTGTCTTCTGAGGCATATACTTTAATGCCAGATGCTTGTGGACAGAAACGTTTCGTGACTCGTTGAACTATTAAATGCCATTTGCATTATAATTTGGTAATCAAGTCTGACTTATCTCAATTTTAAGTAGATTCCATTTCCGTCCCAACTCAGTAAATCTCAAACTCCTGTCCTTCAGTATTACTCATAATCTTGGCCATAGGGAAGAGATGTGCACAGACCTGAGAAGAGCTCACCACACCCTGGAAAGATCCTTGTTACTGAAGATCCGAGGGCCCTAGGTATACTCAGCACCTGCAGCTGCTTATTCCCCCGTGCCCCCCCTGCTGTGGCTTGCCAGTGCTGCATCTTTGCCCCAACCTCTGCTCTTATGTACCACATCTGGCGACTTCAGAATCTTTGGGGAAGAATGTAGTGGAAGAGATTTCTGTTGGTCCCTTTTGGCCTAAACCTAAGTTTTGAGACTACTTCAGTCCAGAATAGAAAAGCCAGGAATAACTTCTCTTCCTTCTGAGTGACAGAGGGGAGCAGGCTGCAGGCGTATCAGTCTGGGGGTCCCTAAAAACAAGAGTTAGGTAGCCCAGGCTTATGGAAGACCCAGAGTGAATTGAATATGCATTCCTTGGTTGAATGTGCTGACCCATCAACACTGGCGAATTCGGTTAACTTACCTAACTGCCCTGAGGTCATCAGACAGAAGCCAGCATCCCTCATCAGACATTTAGTTTGTCCATTAGCAGCTTATTTCAGATTCCCATGCTTGAGCTCATAGAGATGATTAGAAAGAATCCTACCAGGTGAGGATGGGTAGCAGCCAGATAGCTCTTTAGTTTACTGCTAAAGCTTACAGCCATTACACATAAAATTAACTTCGCTGAGGGCCAAATTTTTAAGCTCATGAGAACTTTGTCCTTTTCAAATATAGAGCAAATTTTTTAAATACCTGGCTAAGATTAACTTAGTCTTGCCTTCCTTCATTGAGAAAAGCATTTGTGGAGCACCTGTGAACCAGGCACCACACAAAATAGAACAGGAGTGCGCAAGATCTGATTTGAGCCCCAAAGGCACCCTCTAGTTAGTGAGGGAGAAAACAAAGACGGGAGAGTGAAAAGCACTCTGCATGGGGAAGAAAGAAAGGGGCGTACGTTGAATAAGGTATTTGTTTCCAGAGAATTGTTGTCTCACATTCCTTTGAGACATTTGCTAAATTAAGCATCATCTTTTTTACTTCCTGGGTTATGACTGGGAAAGCACATAAATCATAAAAGGCAAAAGATAATAAATCTCAAATCTAAAGAAGCTTACATATTGTTGGCATTTACCATTTTCCCTTCCTCCCACTTTTTAGCTACAAAAAATTTTTTTAAAGATTTATTTATGAGAGAGAGAGAGTGCGAGTGCGAGTGCGAGAGCACGGGAGCGGGCAGAGGGAGAGGAGACAAGCTGTGACTCCTAGCTGAGTGGGGAACCCACCACAGGGCTCTATCCCAGAACCCTGAGATCATGACCTGATCAAGAGTCGGACGCTTAACTGACTGAGCCACCCAGGTGCCCCAACTACAAAATATATTTTTTTTAAATAGTATATTGTATGTAGCTCTGGACCTGTTTTACTGATTGATTTTGTTTCTGAAAACAAACTTTTTTTTTTTATGTTATGTTAATCACCATACATTACATCATTAGTTTTTGATGTAGTGTTCCATGATTCATTGTTTGCGTATAACACCCAGTGCTCCATTCAACACGTACCCTCTTTAATACCCATCACCAGACTAACCCATCCCCCCACCCCCCTCCCCTCTAGAACCCTCAGTTTGTTTCTCAGAGTCCATTGTCTCTCATGGTTCGTCTCCCCCTCCGATTCCCCCCGCTTCATTTTTCCCCTCCTGCTATCTTTTTTTTTTTTTAACCTATAATGTATTACTTGTTTCAGAGGTACAGGTCTGTGATTCAACAGTCTTACACAATTCACAGCACTCACCATAGCACATACCCTCCCCAATGTCTATCACCCAGCCACCCCATCCCTCCCACCCCCCACCACTCCAGCAACCCTCAGTTTGTTTCCTGAGAGTAAGAATTCGTCATATCAGTGAGATCATATGATACATGTCTTTCTCTGATTGACTTATTTCGTTCAGTATAATACCCTCCAGTTCCATCCACGTTGTTGCAAATGGCAAGATTTCATTCCTTTTGATGGCTGCATAATATTCCAGTGTGTGTGTGTGTGTGTGTGTGTGTGTGTGTGTGTGTACCACATCTTCTTTATCCATTCATCTGTCGATGGACATCTTGACTCTTTCCATAGTTTGGCTATTGTGGACATTGCTGCTATAAACATCGGGGTGCACATACCCCTTCGGATCCCTACATTTGTATCTTTGGGGTAAATACCCAGTAGTGCAATTGCTGGGTCGTAGGGTAGCTCTATTTTGAACTTTTTGAGGAACCTCCATACTGTTTTCCAGAGTGGCTGCACCAGCTTGCATTCCCACCAACAGTGTAGGAGGGTTCCCCTTTCTCCGCATCCCCGCCAACATCTGTCGTTTCCTGACTTGTTACTTTTAGCCATTCTGACTGGTGTGAGGTGGTATCTCATTGAGGTTTTGTTTTGGATTTCCCTGATGCCAAGAGATGTTGAGCACTTTGAAAGCAAGCTTCTTGAAGAGGTTTATAAATGTTTAACAGTCAAGAACAAGAAATCAGGCAACTTGCTAGAATTTATAGCACATTTCTGTGAAAGATTTTTTTTGTTTAAAATTGTTCTACTACTTGTAGAAGTAATACATGCGTTTTGCAGAGAACTTAGTAATAATAGAAAGCTACAAGGAAGAAAAATTTGGTGAAAACTAACCATGATTCCCCCTCCCTTACCCATATCAGTATATACATTATGAGTCTTTCCTTATGTTTTCATGGCATACTTTGCTTAATCACCCTTCCATTTGGGCAAAAATACGTTTACAAGATTTTGCTGTTACAAATGATCTGACATGCATATGTCTAGAAAAATTTTTACCTAATTTTATATTTCTTAAGGATAAATTCCTAGCTGAGTAATTTCTACTTATAGGTTTGAACTGTTTTAATCTCTTTTATGTTTTTGCTCAGTTACTTTCCATAAAGCTTGTGCCAGTTTTCACTTACATCAGCAATACATGAAAGTACTTGCTTTGTAATGCTCTCACCCTTACCTTCATTGAGCATTATGATTCTCAGGGGGAGAAATTAATTATTTTTTTTAGGTTGATGGGGGGAAGTATTATCTTGTTCAAATTTATATTTCTTGTGAGGTTGGATATTTGCAATTTCTATCAATCCATTATCTTTCTTCTGTAAATAACCCATTCACCTCCTTTGCACATTTTTCCATTGGAATTTTCCTCATTGATCTGAATAAGCTCTTTATATTATTAAGGGTATAAATCCTGTTTGTTGCATGTAGTTTTCCCCCATTTGTTTCTTATTTCTTTACATATATGTATGTATGTATGTATATGTGTGTGTGTGTGTGTGTGTATATATATATACGCAAAACTGTTGCTTCACATTTTTAAAATTTTTTTTAAGATTTATTTATTTTTATATAGAGAGTTCGTGAGAGAGCATGTGAACGGGGGAGGGGCACAGAAAGAGGGGGTGGGTAGAAGCAGACTCTCTGCTGAACTGGGATCTCTTTTTTTTTTTTTTTTTAAGATTTTACTTATTTATTTGACAGAGAGAGAGACAGTGAGAGAGGGAACACAAGCAGGGGGAGTGGGAGAGGGAGAAGCAGGCTCTCCGCCAAGCAGGGAGCCTGATGCGAGGCTCGATCCCAGGACACTGGGATCATGACCTGAGCTGAAGGCAGACGCTTGACGACTAAGCCACCCAGGCACTCTACATTTTTTAATTTTTAAAAATACCCTTAAAATAAAAAAGTCGTTCCCCATTCTGTGGCCAGATATTCAATTTTATTTTCTCTATTTCTTTTAGAGTTGAACTTTTCACTCAAGTCTTTAACATAGCTGGGATTTATTTTTATAATGTAAAAGTGAAATTTCTTGATTACCTATCACATATAAAATTTTTCTTCAATTAATTTACTATTTTGTTACCGACATTTTTTAAAAATCCATTGTATTCTGGAGGAATTGAAATTCTGTTAACAAATTTCCTCCAAATTAAATATATTGAGTACAAATTTAGTGAATCACATTACCCCTCTGAGCTTGACTTTTCTCATCTATGAGGTTAGGAGATTAGAGATCTAAGATTTCTTCTAGCTCTGAAATTCTTCTAGCACCACCCCCCTCCCCAATTCAGCAACATCCATACTTTTGAGTGTTGAACACTTTTTGGGAAATTGTTGCCATTTTATAGCAGATAACAATCGATTACCCAGGAAGCTTTCAGTAGCTTTTTTTACTCTGATTGACCGTGCCTATCAATGCCAAGAATCATTCTGTTCTTTTATGTTCTAAAAATACTCACGTGGATAGAACTTCTAAAAATTTACTCTTCGTGAAATAGCGTTGATATGGGACAGATGGCTGATCTAGCATATCCAGCTAGAAGTATCTCTGCTCTCAGGGTATCATAGTTATATTTCATGTCAAGTCATTAAATATTTGGAATTGTTTTTCTGAGTTCAGAATGTCCTGAGGAGGATTGAGAAATACAATTCCCAAATAATGACAAACTAAAAAAATGTTGGATCTTACTGCCTTGAACTCCTAGAAGTAACAAGAAAGTGGCCTAGTTATTTATACCGGCTAAGTTCATTAATGAACCACTATCCGCAGCCTCGCTCCAAACCACTCCTTAAAAAAATATGGACTTTGAGAAACAAACTGAGGGTTCTAGAGGGGAGGGGGTGGGGGGATGGGTCAGCCTGGTGATGGGTATTAAAGAGGGCACGTATTGAATGGAGCACTGGGTGTTATACGCAAACAATGAATCATGGAACACGACATCAAAAACTAATGATGTAATGTATGGCGATTAACATAACATAATAAAATAAAATTTTAAAAAATGCAGATTTATATCTCTCCTGTAAAGAATTTATTCTTTGAGGGTAATCCCCATTTTTATTTGGACTTTTATCCCCAGTGTCTAGCACTAGGCTTTCAATCAATATTTGTGGACCTGAATCCAGTAGAGAAGGCAATTGTGGATGATTTGAAATGTTTCCCCAGTTCACGCACCCAAACCAAATCGGTGCAAATCCGAAGTTGTACCAGCTCCAGGCTTCCAGTTCTTTGGAAATTTTCAGCTTTAAATGAAAGGTTTTGTACTACAGGGAATTCACCTGGAAATGACAAGCAGAAAAGACAAAGAGGTTCATCAACAACAGCCAGTTTGTAAGTGTATGTAGACAAGCCTTTGGGAGAATTCATACTTGGTAAAGAATAGACACGAGCTTTCAATCTTCAATGAGTCACAGTTGATGGAGTAAGGATCTTACCTAGGCAGATTTGTTTATGATGATTTCAATCCTCTTTGGTACCCCAAGTGCAAGTTGATACTCAGAAAAATAGAAAATGTTTTTGTATTATCCCTGAAGTACTTCCATTTCTTTTCAGTTCATCTTCCCTTCCCACACCCCCAGCCCCACCCCAGAAAAAAAAGGAGAAAGACCAATACTGTGCAACGATTTTTATTTTTGTCTTATTTTAACCAAGTCTCTCTTTTTTTTACCTTCTAATTTTGTTTGTTTGCCTCTCAAAGAGTTAGCAATATTTCATTGCATTTTAAATTCCTTTGATGTATTTTAATACCAACCTTCTGTGGGTCTACAGTGAACCAGGAGTGACACAATCCTACCTTTCTCCCAGTCTGCTTTCAAACTGTGAAATGAGGTTTCTGAGATGGTTACGGCAGAGACCAAACGTGTACCTCTCTAAAAACACCAAGGAATGTACAAAACGTGAAAAAACAAGAGTATTTACTTACATTGCTTGTATCTCCTTGCCCCCATGCCATTTGATCTAGCAGTTGCTACGCTAACTAGGAATTTTTCATTCCCTAACTTGCATAAATGTTCAGGCTGCCTCTTTTATTACTGCTTTGCCCTCCCTGAAGTTACAAATGCATGCATGGGCGTGCACACATCTGTAAACACACATTTACATACACACAAAAGAGATTTGGAAAGAGCTACAGAGTTCCTTGACTTGAAGCCTTTCCGTTTTCCAAGCATATTATTTTATACTTTTTAAATTTTTTATTAAAAAATGTTTTATAGCTTTACTAAGGTATAATTGACAAGTAGAAACCATATATATTTAAAGTATACAATGGGATGATTTATGTATACATTGTAAAGTGACTATCACAATGAAGCTAATTAACATATCCATACCTCACATAGTTCATGGGTGTGTCTGTGGTGAGAGCATTTAAGATCTACTCTTAGCGAATTTCAAGTATTCACTGCTATTTTTTTTTTTCACTACTTTTTAAATTTGAAGAATACTTCTGCTGGGTCTATTCAGAGTCAAGAGCTAGCTTTTTCAAGTAACTTCAGTTTATAAATTAGGTTTCAATTTAATCAAGAAGTATTTTCAGGAGTGCCTGGATGGCTCAGTCATTAAGCATCTGCCTTTGGCTCAGGCCATGATCCCAGGGTCCTGGGATCGAGCCCCGCATCGGGCTCCCTGCTCGCCTGGAAGCCTGCTTCTCCCTCTCCTCCCCCTGCTTGTGTTCCTGCTCTTGCTATCTCTCTCTCTGTCAAATAAATAAATAAAATCTTTAAAAAAAAAAAAGAAGTATTTTCAAACATGTGAATTTCCTACAAGAGGCATTTGGGAGGAGAAGACACAGTGATAGGAAATAGGGCTAGCTATCAAGTGCTGCTCTAAAAATCCATACTATCCTCTTGTTACTCAGATTTTAAAGGCTTCTATAAAACTGCTACTGTGAATTATTCAAACCCCAAGTGACAAGTATATCTGCAGACAGAATGTGGAAACTTAGTCTGAGTCATAATTTAGCATAGGCTATCATCCCATCTCTGGGCTGGTTGGGGAGAGTGTCAGGATATTTTCCCTGTAGAATAACTCTGCACGTATGTCACACACACGCATACACATACATACACACACACACTTGAAATGATTTGAGAATACTTGGAAACTAGAAGGTATCTCTATTAACATTTATATTTGTCATTTTTGTAAAATCTCCTAGGAAGCAAGATTTCAGGTATTTTTTTAAATCTCAGGTAACCTATGTATTATATTTTGACGGCCATCAAGATAAAGCAATAGTGACAGGAACACGACAGGGATGTCCACTATCACCACTGCTATTCAACATAGTATTAGAAGTCCTAGCCTCACCAATCAGACAACAAAAAGAAATAAAAGGCTTCCGAACCGGCAAAGAAGAAGTCAAACTCTCATTCTTTGCAGATGACATGATACCTTATGTGGAAAACCCAAAAGACTCCACCCTAAAACTGCTAGAACTCATATAGGAATTCAATAAAGTGGCAGGATATAAAATCAATGCACAGAAATTAGTTGCATTTCTATACATCAACAACAAGACAGAAGAAAGAAATTAAGGAATCGATCCCATTTACAACTGCACCCAAAACCATAAGATACCTAGGAATAAATCTAACCAAAGAGGCAAAGAATCTGTACTCAGAAAACTATAGAATACTTATTAAAGAAATTGAGGAAGACACAAAGAAATGGAAAAACGTTCCATGCTCACAGATTGGAAGAACAAACATTGTGAAAATGTCTATGTTACCTAGAGCAATCTACACATTTAATGCAATCCCTATCAAAATCACCATTAACTTTTTTCAAAGAAATGGAACAAATAATCCTAAAATTTGTATGGAACCAGAAAAGACCCCGCATAGCCAGAGGAATGTTGAAAAGGAAAAGCAAAGCTGGCGGCATCACAATTCCGGACTTCAAGCTCTATTACAAAGCTGTCATCATCAAGACAGTATGGTACTGGCACAAAAACAGACACACAGATCAATGGAACAGAATAGAGAGCCCAGAAATGGACCCTCAACTCTACGGTCAACTAATCTTCAACAAAGCAGGAAAGAATGTCTAATGGAAAAAAGACTGTCTCTTCAACAAATGGTGTTGGGAAAATGGGACAGCCACATGCAG